>NC_067114.1:48199477-48282918 GCF_021347895.1 Acanthochromis polyacanthus
GAGATTTAAATGAAGTTTTCAGGGTCGGTCAGAAATGACACAAGGACCAAATGATTAGACTTCAGCAGCGATACGGCTTAAAGTTTGGATCCACGGATTTGTTAAGGATTCATAGCGGCACGGCATCTGATAGCAGCACGGTAACCATGGCAACAGGTGAACGCTACCTCAGCGGCCTGCTGACGATCAAATGATTGTGATCCTACAACAAATCTACCACTGTGGACGTATCAGAAATGACACAAGGAACAGCTGATTAAATTGTGGATGTGTTTCTGAGTCCCATTAATTCCCGTCTATACCCGCTACATATTTAGGTCACGTGATTCGGTATGTAGACATGCAGAACACACGACTGTTCAGCACAAGGTCAGGTAATGAACAGTCTTGGTGGAGGTCTGCGCTCTCTTCTTGTTAATTGACGTGACAAGACATGAGCGTGTGTGTGTGAACACGTGTGTGCCAGGATGTGAAATTAACTTTTTAAGCCACTGACAGATATGTCCAAATATGATTCAATCAATAGTAAATGATCATTTTGTGCCTTAAATCTACCAACCACGTCATATTAAACCAGTATCTGGCTGCTGCTAATGTCCCACCATGGTGTGCCAGCTTTTGTGGAAATGGGTTGGAACGTTAAATAATTAATTTCAGAACAAATATTGTCAGTTACAGTGTTGAAACATGTTCTACAAGCAGGAAAAAATGCAGCTTTTTAGCAATTATCACTGTCTCCTGCAATTTCATCACAACAAATAAGCTTAAAACATCGCAACCTTTATCGCAATTTTTTAGAAAAGCTGTTGTGAATTCAGGCATTTTCGGCCGCAACAATCACGAAAAACGCCCGCGAAATCCTGGAAGGACTGATAAAATCATTTAAAGTGTTTAAATTCAGTTATTTACAGTGTTTAAATAAAGTTGTCACTGATTGAACTCTGCTTCTGTTCCACCACAAAAGAAGAAGAAGAAGAAAAAGAAGAAAGTTCCTAAAGTCCCAGCAGAAGCCCCGTCCCCAGGTAACTAACCTGTCTGTTGGCATAGCAACGCTGCTCTGCTCCGCCCTAATGATCAGGCTATTGATCCTGTTAACAATCAAGTCTCTCAGTATAAACTGTAGCCTGTTCTGCTCTGAACACATCTGGTTCTGGAGGTCCTACATGAGTTTTCCCAGATGTTCACATCAGGGTCCAAACCAGTAGTTCTGCTGGAACCAGTCCCAGCACTGTATTTCTGCTGGCCTGGGAATTTCATCTGGGTTGATGCATGAAAAGAGTTCCCACAAATCCTGGAGAACCTGGAGCTTCCAGACCAGGGTTCCCACAAATCCTGGAGAACCTGGAGCTTCCAGACCAGGGTTCCAGTCCTGACACGGCAGAATGTTGTGACAACTCGTCAGCTGACAGGTGTTGAGCTGAGACACTGGGTCAGAGCTGCTGTAGATAAAATGAGAGCAGAACCTCAGTGTTGGTTTAACCAAGATGTTCTCCATCTAGTCCAGGCTCTGATCCAAACCAGGTCCCAGACTACAGTTAAAGCAGAGAACATTGTGGAAGTTTAGCCGCAGTGGACACCATGACAGACTTCTAAGGAGGTTAATGAGCTCCAACCAGAGCTACTACTATCTGCTGTAATGAAGCTCAGACCAACATCTCCTCCACTCTCTTATTGATTATTAGATTATTGATTGATAATGTTGTTGATTATTGGTTAAGATCATTTACACTATGGACAGTAACTTCCTGTTGTCCTCAGCAGAACCTGTGTCTTCGGCGTCTCTGGGTCAGCGCCTCCCTTTTCCAGCGTTCCCTCTGAGATCCTCCCTCACGCCACTGGCCCCTGCTGGCCCCGTCCAGGCCGCCGCACCCCCTGCTGAGTACCACTCGGACTCTGCCGAGTCTCTGGAGGAGATCCCGGTGGCGCTGGCCAAGCTGGGCTCCTCGGCGGGCGGAGACGCCTCCACGTCCTCGCAGCGAGCCCCGCCCTTCCCCCTGCCCTCCCCACTGCCCAGGACTAAGAGGAAGGCCTCCCGCCCACACAAGGGCGCCGCCGAGCTCAGGTTCGAAATGGCGTCCACACAGCTGCCCTCCGTGTTCGTCAGCCGGGCCAGCGGGGAGGCCGAACCGAGGGATGAAGGCCTGAGTCTGGGCAGGAGGGCAGGGGGAAGACCCCTGGGAGCAGCTTCTACCTCCTGGATGGAGCGCTAACCTGATCTCACCTGTTCTCGCCTGTCTGCTCTGAGGACTCTCTTGTGGAACTGAAGGTGACGCCTGGATGGAGCGCTAACCTGTTCTCACCTGTCCTCCCCTTTTCTCACCTCTTTTCTACATGAACTTCTGGACCTGAAGCTTCTCGGCCGTAAACCTGACGTATGTTTGTGGATGTTGGTGTGTCTGTTGTCGTGGAGACACCACCTGTTGTTTTACTGTTTCCCCATTAAAAGTGTCTCTGTTGCGTCTCCGTGGAAACCGCAGCTGAGGCCATGATGTCATCAGGTAACACCAACTCCCAGCGTGCACCTCACATCCCTGTTTCCATCACCTGGAATATTCAAACAAGCAAATACACAGAAACAGAATATTTCACTTTTATGTGCACCTTTCAGCCCATTACAGAGCTTCATACTGTTGTTGTTAGCATAGCCCCCCCCCCACACACACACACACTGCCAGACTGCAAACTGCAGCTGAGGAGCCAGTCACATTAAAGGAACAGTTCAACATATAGCTGTTACAGTGAACCCTCAGCTGCTACCCACGTTATGCTAAGCTAACTGCTAGCTGCTTCCACTCATTATCCTAAGCTAAGTTAACTGCAAGCTGCATGAGGAGCATTCAGGTCAATCCAAATATCTGCAGCTTCTTCTGTTCATCTGACAGCAGTTTAACCCCTGAACCCTGAAACACCCTGCTGGGTCTGAAAAACTCCAAAACAACAAACCAGAGAGAATCATCAGTGAGCAAAGGCGTTTCATTAAAGGGGACATATTATGCAAACCTCACTTTGTGAAAGTGTTCTTACAGTAGTGTGTGTTGCAGTAGCCTCATTATGAGGTTCGAATTTGAAAACTGTCTGTTTCCTCCCTGCCTTGCTACACCACATTTTGTGAAAATGCCTGCTCAAACGTCCGATTTTGATTTGGGTCCACTTATGACGAAATAAGTGGATTTAACTCCTCCCCCTGACTGCGCCCCCCCCCCCGCACTGTCCTACCAGCATCCTACCAGCGTGCATTTTCCTGGGTGAGGGAGGGGGTTCTGGAGTGGCGGTTCCCTCACAGCGCCACTCTTCTCTCGTTTCCCGGAGCTCGGCTTCTCGGTGCGGGCGCCAGGCAGTGACCAGGCTCATGGCATTGGTAGCAGCTGTGTGGAGAGTGGCAGTGACGCGGCGACGTAGGCGGCTCGGTCTCTCGCCCCTCTTCTTCCCCGGCCCGCACTCAGCCATCCTGACGTGCGGCTTGAACGCGGAAGTCGTGGGGGGCCGGGACGTGAACGCGCGTTCCGCTTTCTCGGCTGCTCGTAGTGCCTCGCTGAGTGTTTGCTTTCTGCATGGCAGCGGCGGCAGTGGCGCCGGGTGGCTCCCCACTGTCGGCTGGTGGTGGCCGTTGGCTGGCTGCCATCGCCTGGGGAGATGCTCCGGCAGCTGGGGAGATGCTCCGGCAGCCGGCAGTCTGCCGCTGAGGCACTACGAGAAGCCGAGAGAGCGGAACGCGCGCTCACGTCTCGGCCCCCCCATGACTTCCATGTTCAAGCCACACGTCAGGATGGCTGAGTGCGGCCCGGGGAAGAAGAGGAGCGAGAGACCGAGCCGCCTACGTTGCCACCGCTCTCCAGACGGCTGCTACCGGTGCCATGAGCCTAGTCACTTCGCACGAGACTGCCCGGCACCCGCACCGAGAAGCTGAGCTCCGGGAAATGAGAGAAGAGCGGCGCTGTGAGGGAACCGCCACTCCAGAACCCCCTGGCTGGCCGCCGGCTGCCGGAGCATCTCTCCTGCTAGCGGCTGCTGCCTGTGGCGGCCCACCGTTTCGTCAAGGTGCGGCGGGTTCTTGGTGTGGTGAAGCTGTCGGGGATTACGGGAGCGAACTCTCCGCTGGCCGGCTCTTTTCCTCTTGGGTTTGCTCCTAAGAGGCGGCTCAGTCCCTCGGTGACAGCTTGTTGGAGCTCCCTCAGTTCTTCCTCCATCTGCAGTCGGGCGAGCGCCATCCCACTTCTGACACCAATGTAGCATTGAGCGCCTCCTCTCACAGAGAGGGGAGGGGGAGTGGGTGCGGACAGATGTGTTCATTTGCATACCTGGAAGCAGGCCCAGAAACAGCCTGTTCTGAGGAGGGCTGGTGAGAGTGAATTTTTCGACCGCTGAAACTCCGAACAAAGGGTGATTTTGGGGCAAACAAACTTAAATACTATGTTTTTGGGCTTCTGAGACCTATATGACTGAGACCTATATGACCTATAGCATAACATGGGACCTTTAAAATCACTTTGTTCTTCTTGTCTTATTCAAAAAATAAAGGAATAAAAATCTTGCATTGAATAAAATAAATGCAGCAGAAACAGTGAACAGAGGAGCATGTTGTTGGAGAACCATCCAGCGTAGAGAAACATCTACAGATGAGGAGCAGAGTAGAGAGGAAACATGGAGATAGAAAAACATCTACAGGATGAGGACCTGAAACATCATAAACAAGACCAATAGGAGACCCAAAACATCTACAGTATGAGGAGATCTTAGGAGCTTCAGGAGAAACCAGCTGGAAGTTCTGGAAGACATTTCTAGGAACGTTTTCCAGAACCTCCAGCTGGTTTCTCCTGAAGCTCCTACCATCATCAGGACCTGGATGACTGAGAACCTCCACAGAAGTCTGAGGAGACATTAGTTCAGAGTTGAACATCTGAGGAGATGTGGTGGTTCCTGGTTTTTACATTTTAGTAAAAAAATAGTCAAACAAAATGTTCCTTTCTCTGGTTTCAATCACTAGCAGTGTCAGAAGACATCTCTGAGATCTCTCCTTCTTCATGATGTTTTGGTTCCACAGAGGACTTAAACTAAAGATGAACCTCAGTGAGGTAAAACAGAAACCAGTGGGGGTTCAGAGGGTTAAAGTGTCGTCTGCTATCAGTTTTCAGTTTAAACAGCCACAGGTTACTACAGTAAAAGTGTCATCATAGTTACAGCAGGAAGTTCATGATATCTGATGGCATACAGAAGGACCTGGAGATGGTTCTCTAAATGTGGAACTGTTCCTTTAAGACCTTTCATGACATGTGAGCAGCTGGATGAGTTCAGGATGTTTGTTTTCCACTGTCAGCTGATCCAAACTATTCAACAATAAAACATGAAAACTGATGGGTTTGTCTGTTTGGTTCTGATCGGTTAGAATCAGAAGCTTTACTGTTGTCATCCTGCAGTAGATGAGGTAGAGGACTCAGTAGAGGAGGAATAGGACTCAGTAGAGGAGGTAGAGAACTCAGTAGAGGACTTAGTAGATGAGGTAGAGGACTCAGTAGAGGACTCAGTACTGGACTTCGTAGAGGAAGTAGAGGACTCAGTACTGGACTCAGTAGAGGAGGAAGAGGACTCAGTAGAGGAAGTAGAGGACTCAGTAGAGGAAGTAGAGGACTCAGTAGAGGAAGTAGAGAACTCAGTAGAGGAAGTAGAGGACTCAGTAGAGGAAGTAGAGAACTCAGTAGAGGAAGTAGAGGACTCAGTAGTGGAGGAAGAGGACTCAATAGAGGAAGTAGAGGACTCAGTAGTGGAGGAAGAGGACTCAGTAGAGGAGGTAGAGGGACAGTTCCAGACCTGAATGTGCTTCAGTACAGTGTCATCTTTAACTCTAGAAAGATAAAAGTTCAGTAGTTAGAATTGAAAACAGGAACTAACAGCATCAATGGCTTCATTGAGCTACAGTGGTGGACTGGATCACGTTCTACATTCCTTACATTTCTGCAGCAGAACAACCAGTTAACTGGAGGAGAAACATGATTGGTCCATTGCCTGCAGAGCAACAGTCACATGATGCAGCAAACACCTGGTTTCTGGAACACGCTCAGATGGAGAAGAAAACCTGGTGAAAGAAAGCTGATCGACACGTCTGATCGCCGATCACTGGGATCAATACGTTATCAGTGATCAATAATCACATCTATCAGCAGTGGTCAGGAACAGTTCAGGCTTTTATTCTGACAGGGTGGAAATACGTGTGTGTGTGTGTGTGTGTGTGTGTGTGTGTGTGTGTGTGTGTGTGTGTGTGTGTGTGTGTGTGTGTGTGTACTTGTTTCTGCTATACCGGTGGGGACTTTGACCTGACTATTTGCTATAAAGGTGGGGACTTGTCTTACGGTGGGGACCTAAAATGAGGTCCCCACGGGTGGCAACACCGTTTTCTTGGCCATATTGTTGTTAATAAAAAATGTAAAAGTGCAAAAACGTTTGTTTAGGGTTAGGCATTGATTTGGTGATGGTTAAGGTTAGGGTTAGGGTATGGGTTAGGAGTTAGATATGAATGGGAGTCAATGGTAAGTCCCCACCGGTATAGAAAAACAAACATGTGTGTGTGTGTGTGTGTGTGTGTGTGTGTGTGTGTGTGTTGCATCATCCCTCCACAATGTGAGGAAGGGTTGCCACAACAACGAGTAATGACAACATCATAACAACGTCAATCAAGAAGGAGCGGCAATGAGAAGTATGTGACACACACACATTTATGGTTGGGTGTGTTCCTGTGGTGACACCAGAACACACACACACATAAACACTCACACACACAGATATACACACTCACACACGTAGATGTTTGCGAGGCCCACTTAGTTCTAGTTGTGGTTCTGGTCCAGGGACCAGATGATGTTGGATCTCATCTTGTTCAGATGAACTGAAACTTTAAACCTGCAGCAGAACCTGATTAAAAACCCGGACCTGGTCTGACCCGAGACCTGGACCTGGTCTGACCAGCTGCTAGGTTCAGGGACCTGAAGGTGAAAGTCTGTCTGACTGAAAGCTACAGGTTCTTTCCTCTGACAGTTAACTGATGCAAATATCATTAAACAACTGATCGATTAGTCAATAATAAAATCAATCTACCTGGTTCAGTGGATGGAGACTCTCATAGAAACCAATCACCTGATCAATCAAAGCTGATCAATCAGTTCAGAAGAAATGCAACAGAATCTGAAGGAATCAACATGAAGATGATTAATGTTGACGACAGCTGATCAATTAATCCATTAATTACTCAATTATTCATCAATCCTGATAGTCGCTCATCAGCTTCACTAATCGTCCAACATCAGGGGCAGTGGTGGTGCGACAGTTAAGTTTCTGGACTGCTAATCCAAAGGTCAGAGGTTCCAACCCCGATGTGGCCGCTGTCGGGCCCTGGAACGAGGCCCTTAACCTCTCCTGTAAAGTGGGTTAGGTTAGTTCAACTCCCGGGGAGTTGAAGTAGGCACAGGGGCTGTGTTACTCTCTTCTTTGTCCCACGATTTCAAATGATGTACAAAAAAGAAAAATTATGGGGTCAGGCCCAAAGGTTAAAATATTTTTCACACACAGGACCTCTGCTCAGAAAGAACCGGTTCTCAGAGTCAAGTCAGAGTCTTAGAGGGGGATGGGATAGGGACAAGGGTTTGGAGTTACAGGTTGGGGGTCAGGGAAATAGGGTCAAAGGTCTCAAGGTTAGGGTTTGGTGTCAAGGGAGTAGGGTAAAGGTCAGGATTAGAAATTAGGGAAACGGGTCCAGGGATCTAGGGGTTAAGGTAAGAAGTCAGGTTATGGTTAGGTTAGGGTTTGGTTAGGTTAAGTTAGGGTTGGGTTAGGGTTGGGTTGGGTTGGGTTAGGTAACCCTAACCCTGCACTCTGACCCCCACAATAGGGAGGATATGTGAAAACTGCAATTTTCCCCTCGTGGGATTAACAAGGGATAATAATAAAAAATAATAATCCGGATGTTTTTCTGCTGCAGAGAACAGACAGCTGTGGTCACATGACTCTGTCCAGCAGGTCGCCGTGGAGGCGCTGGACAACATGATGTCACCAACAGCTGCTTCCTGCTGACATGAGGTCACTTCCTGCTCCCTTTGTTCTGCATCAGTAAACAGACTGCTGATGTTCTGGTCTCCATGGAGACGGACTCACAGCTGGAAACTGACCCAGAGGTTCCATCAGGAGATGTTTGATCTGTGGAAGTAGAACTACGGGTTCCTTGGCGGCCAATCAAACCTGTCCTTAGAAGCTAACTGATCTGATTGATAAGATCAGTCGGTTCAGTAACATTCCGTTACTGATGTTCTCTGAAATTCATTGATGTTCTCTGAAATTCATCTGAAAAGATCTGGATTGTTTGTATTTCTTTGAGCCAATCAACGAGCTGGATCATCAGACTGATGCTGAACTTCAAGTTTCATGACTCACCTGGTCTTCAGGCGTCTGTTAACACCTGGAGGTTCACCTGGTGGAGCCGGATACACACCAGTCCTTAATAAAATAATCCATTGTTGTTCCCCTGTCGAATCGCCACCTTATCGTGGTGGAGGGGTTTGAGTGTCTCGGCGATCCTGGGAGCTATGTTGTCCGGGGCATAAGCCCCTGGTAGGGTCTCCCAAGGCAAACTGGTCCTGGGTAAGAGACCAGACTAAGAGCGATTCAGAAGACCTTGATGATAACAGACAAAGGTGAAGCTGCTACCTCGCCTGGGTTAGGGAAACCGGGGTTTTCCCCTGGAGCCAGGCCTGGGGGGGAGCTCGCAAGAGAGCGTCTGATGACCAAGCCTTGGGGTCCCGTGGGGCTCGGTCGGGCACAGCCCGAAGAAGTAACACGGGGCCACCGCCCAGTAGGCCCACCACCTGCAGGGCAGGAAATCGGGGTTGGGTGCTATGTCAACTGGGCAGTAGCACAGTGGGCTGCTCGGCTTATTTTTTGGAAAAAATGTAATATCTTGGCTAAAAATCATCCCCTGGAAGTGATTGAGGGCTCATTTCAACCGCAATATACTTGGGAATACATCTAAAAAGATATCTTTAAATTATATTAAAAAGTTAAGGCTGCAGGGAGATTTTTCTAGACATAAGTGTAGGGTTCCACCGATGGAATTTGGTGATTAAACGTAAATTTGAAAGGCGAGACATGATATTGCCTTCAAATGTTTTATTAACTAATTCTATGCAGAGTAAATGACTACTTTACAAAAAGCATAACAGTGAAACATGAAGTTAGTTATCCTCCATAGGCCTATCATAACACAGGACATAAAGGCTTTTCTCTGAACTTAACCATGTAACCTAATGAATTATTCACAAAGATATTACTTAAACTACATAATGTCACGTTCATTGGGTGTTTATCTCTGTTGGGAAATTTCCTACAGCTAATACTTACTATGAACAGAATACCATCTTTTACTATGATCCATGCAGTACAAGTAAAGATAAGTGCATTTTGGTTCTCTAAACCAAAACTAGTTCTGAAAGCTATTTCACTGCTCTATGTAGTTTTGTTTTAATGAGAAATACAAAAATGTGAATCCTTAAAAGGAAAATTGTGACAAAAAACTGGAAAAATCTATCGAATTTTTAATGAAATCTGCCCTAAATTGATGCCTTAAATCACCATTTTCAAAATTTGAAGGCAGTTGTTACACTTAGAGACATTTAGAAGTCTTTTTATACTGCAAAGTATGTGTATATTAGAAGTACTACTTACAATTTCGATACATACGTGTTAACATCAATCGCCCAAGGTCCACACAGGGGAACTTAGACCTTCTTCAGTAAAATTTGATCTGTGAGAGTTGCTATAAGCCAGATTTTCTGACACTTGTATTTTTCAACACCTGACATCCTATTCTTTCAGAAAATATATACTTTCCCATATCTGGCTTATGGCAAGTGAAAATATTCTGGGTGGTACATGAAAATAGTCTCAGAAAAAAAAGTGAAAATTTACTATATTTTTTCAAACTTTGCAGAAATCTAAATTTAAGCAATTAAGAAAATTTGGAGCAGGTAAACCTGAATATTGTTAAAATCTCAGGTAAAAATTATTAATTTCTCAAAAAGAAATGGAATGAAAAGCTCAAATATTAATTTTGGACGCCTGTGGAATTGGACGCCTGTGGAATGTGTCATTTCCTGAGATTCAAACTGGCCGAACTTTTTAAAGAATAGACCGTTTGACTTGATTTTTTTTTTGTTGAACTGGATTTTTATTCTACTATAAGAAAAACAAAAATAAAAGCAATTTGGAGGGGGTCAAATTTTCTAGATTTCCAGGTCCCAGCCCACTGTGAGTAGGCAGGAGTGGGCGCCTGGGCATGCCACCCCCTGGTGGCATAGACTGGTTCTGGGGACGTGGAACGTCACCTTACTGGCGGGGAAGGAACCTGAGCTGGTGCGGGAGGTGGAGCGATACCGGCTAGATATAGTTGGGCTCACCTCCACGCACAGCAAGGGTTCTTGAACCAGAATCCTGGAGAGGGGTTGGACTCTCTCCTACTCCGGAGTTGCCCAAAGTGAGAGGTGCCGGGCGGGTGTGGGGATACTTACAAGCCCCCGGCTGAACGCCACTTTGTTGGAGTTCTCCTTGGAGAACGAGAGGGTCACCGCTCTGCGACTTTGTGTTGCGGAGGGGAAAACTCTGACTGTTGTCTGTGCTTATGCACCGAACAGACAACAGTCAGACACGTTTCCGGTGGGTGTTGGACCCCGCCAAGGCTGCCCCTTGTCTCCAATCCTGTTTGTGGTTTTCATGGAAAGGATTTCAAGGCGCAGTCATGGTGGGGAGGGTTTTCGGTTTGGGAGCCTCGGGATCGCATCTCTGCCTTTTGCAGATGATCTGGTTTTATTGGCGTCCTCAGACCGTGACCTCCAGCACGCACTGGAGCGGTTTGCAGCCGAGTGTAAAGCAGCAGGGATGCGGATCAGCACCTCCAAGTCCGAGGCCATGGTTCTCTGCCGGAAACCGGTGGATTGCTCCCTCCGGGTTGGGGGGGAGTTGCTTCCCCAAGGGAAGGAGTTTAAGTATCTCGGGATCTTGTTCACGAGTGATGAGGAAATGGAGCGAGAGATGGACAGGCGGATTGGTGTGGCGTCAGCAGTAATGTGGGCATTGTACCGAACCGTCGTGGTGAAGAGGGAGCTGAGCCGCAAGGCGAAGCTCTCGATTTACCAGTCCATCTATGTTCCAACCCTCACCTATGGTCATGAGCTTTGGGTAGTGACCAAAAGAACAAGATCGCGGATACAAGCGGCCGAAATGAGCTTCCTCCGTAGGGTGGCTGGACTCAGCCTTAGAGATAGGGTGAGGAGCTCAGACATCCGGAGGGAGCTCGGAGTAGAGCTGCTGCTCCTTCGCATCGAAAGGAGCCAGTTGAGGTGGTTTGGCCATCTAATTCGGATGCCTCCAGGGAGACTTCCTTTGGAGGTTTTCCGAGCACGTCCACCTGGGAGGAGACCCCGGGGTAGACCCAGAACTCGCTGGAGGAATTGTATATCCCGTCTGGCCTGGGAACGCCTCGGGATCCCCCAGGAAGAGCTGGAAAGCGTTGCTGGGGGGAGGGACGTCTGGAACGACCTGCTTCACCTGCTGCCTCCGCGATCCGGCCCCGGATAAGCGGAAGAAAATGGATGGATGGATGGATTGTTGGAATATTTCTGGAAACGTCTTTATTGATCAGAATGAAACTGATCAGTTCTGGTGTTTTGAATGAAGCTCCATGCTGTGGGATAATCAATAATCAATATTTTTGCAGAAGAATCATCAGTGTGTCTATGAACCTGACCTGCAGCTGTAGATTCATCGCACTGAACTTTTCTAACTTATTGATCAGCTGTTATTGATCAGCTGTTATTGATCAGCTGATCGGTTTCTAGAAGAGTCTGCTGAACCATTAAACATCTGATTCTTCCAGAACCTTCTGGTTCCACTTGAACCCTGTTCAGGAGTTTGGTTTGATGAAGCTTCACTCCAGAGCTGCAGCTGAGGATTGATTTTATTATTGATCGGTCTATGGATTATTTATGGATCAATCAATCAGCTGGTTGGTCAGAAAATAATGAAAAAAGTGAATCACGGTTTCCTGGAAGTCTGATTAAGGTGAAAAATAAACTACAATAAACTATAAATAAACTGTATTAAACTATAATTAAACAACAAATAACTACAATAAACTATAATAACCCATAATAAACAAGGTCAGGCTCAGACTGTGTTAAACTGTATTAATCTATAATAAATTATATTAAACTCTAACAAACAGGGCTAGGGTTGACCTGTATTAAACTATAATAAACTATCATAAACTATAATAAACTGTATTAAGCTATAATAAACTAGAATTAAACTATAAATAAACTAATAAAGGTCAGGCTCATAATCTGTCTGTTTTCCTTCGGTGACCTCTGACCTCTGGAGCTGACAGGCAGCTTCCTGGACGCCCCACTGAAGGACCCGCCCCTCGCCTGCTGTAGCCATGGCAATGGAATAAACAGATGATAACAAGCAGCTGTGAGCTCATTTGAAGCCGAGACAGACGGAGGACGGACAGGTAGGACCCACAGACACACAAATATACACAAATATACACACAAACACCGTGTCCAGATGTTTTACTGGTCTGGAACCAGTCTGATTCTGGTTCCCAGTAACTCCTACTGGGATGAACAGACTGGAGTCGTTCTGCTGCTGGTTTGATGGAAAACAGAAATCTGGAGCAGAATCGCCTGAAAACTGGACAAACATCTGGAATGGATAGGATGTTCAAACTGGACAAACATCTGGAATAAACCGATGTTCAGGAGGATTAACAGGCAGTTTAACCGCTGTGTGTGTGTCTGTGTCTGTGTGTGTGTGTACGTGTTTATCTGTACCGGTGGGGACTTGGTGGGGACTTCAACCTGACTATGTGCTATATAGGTGGGGACTCGTGTCACGGTGGGGACCTAAAATGAGGTCCCCACGGGGGGAAACAGTGTTTTCTTGGCCATGTTGTTGTTGCTGAAAAAAGTAAAAGTGCAAAAACGTTTCTTTAGGGTTAGGCATTGTTTTGGTCTGGGTTAAGGTTAGGGTTAGGGTAAGGGTTAGATATGAATGGGAGTCAATGGTAGATCCCCATGGGGATATAAGAACCAGACATGTGTGTGTGTGTGTGTGTGTGTGTGTGTGTGTCTGTGTCTGTGTGTGTGTTCTTGTACTTGCTACATTGTGAGGACCATTTTCTGCATTTAACTATCAAAGTGAGGACATTTTTACAAAGTGAGGACAATTTGGCCGGTCCTCACTTTGAAACAGCCATGTTTGAGGGTGAAGACTTGTTTTTAGAGAACAGGTATGAATTGAGGTTTGGTTAGGGTTAGGGTAAGGATTAAGTTTAGGCAATCAGTTGTGATGGTTAAGGTTAGGGTAAGGCTCTAGGAAATGCATTACGCTTATGGATGTCCTCACTAAGATAGAAGTACAAACATGTGTGTGTGTGTGTGTGTGTGTGTCTGAGTGTGTGTGAGACCGACACACTCCAGCAGAGCTTCTGTCTAAAACCAGTTTTTGTTCTTTTTTATTAATTTATTGATTAGTTTATTGTGATTTTGCAGAACTTTTAGTTTGTTAAACTTCAGATTAAATCATTACATTTTGTCATTTCCATGTATTCTGTGTTTTAAATTAATCTTTTCACTATGTGTGATTTTAAAGTCTTAATATTTTACAGGTATTTGTTGTTTTCATTCACATTTATTTTCCCTATCTGTGACTCTGCAATAGTAAAAGAACCGTTAAACCCAATAAAACTGATTTCTATTGATTATTGATTTCTGATCAGCCATCTGTAAACAAACTCTTCCTCAGTGTGTCAGAACTTTATTAGTAGTTTTATGGTTACAAACCCTCTGCCCAGAGTTTACTTGTCAGGTGACCTACAGGAACACCTGCAGACAGGATCAGGGCTGAAGAACTTCAGCAATCACTGTCTTTATTGATCATCTATTTATCTGAACAGTTCCAGGATTTAGTCTGATCCCTCTGACTCAACATGGATTGACCCAGACCCTGTTCCGATCTCCAGTTAGTTTACCAGGTCCAGTTCTGGATCATCTGGAGAACCACCACAGTTCTGCTGCGGACTCGGTCTGAGGGGTCCTGAGTCTTCATGTGATCCAGACTGGTTCCAGACGTTGTTCTGAACTGGTTCTGAACTGGTTCTGGACTGGTTTTGGCTTGTTTGGGTGTGCAGAGCAGGAGTTTATTTTTGTGCAGCAGCGGGACGATGAAGCGTGAAAACACAAGTGTGTTTGTCCAGAAAGCCAGAGCGCCTCAGTCACCATGACGACCAGGGTGGAGGATTGCATCAGTGTGAAATCACAGCAGAGCGAGAAAACGGAGTGAAGTCACGTCTGCAGCTCAGAGAGAAACGACTCAAGAAACACGACAGAAAGATCAGTCACAGAATGAGAAAAAGTCAGTGGAAACAGACAAACTGTCCCAGAGTCTGGAGACGTGGAGATAGAAAAACATCTCCAGGATGAGGAGACAACATTAGTTAAGAGTTTAACATCTGAGGAGACATGGCGGACACAATGGTTCCTGGTTTTTATGTTTTAGTAAAATAAATAATCAAAGATTTGTTACTTGTTTTACCCGGTTTCCATCATTCTGAGTCCTCCTGACAGAAGACATCTCTGGGTTCTCTTTCCTTCTTCATGAAGTTGTGGTTCCTCAGAGCTGCAGGACTTTAGATTAAAAAATGGACCTCAGTGAGTTAAAACCAAACTGCCACACTTAGTTCTTTTAGGTCTAATTCTCTGCACCTCATCCAGATCTTTGTTGATGAACCCATCATCACGTCCGCTGGATCCAACAGTTCATGAAGATTTGAGGAGCTCTTTGATCCTTTATGATGATAACTCAGACTGTTTCTTTGAAGCTGTTTATGATCTTTTGGTGGTTCTGCTGCTGACCTGGTTCTTCTCTCCTCAGTTCTGTGCTGCAGGTCTTTCCATCATGGCAGAGGGTTTGGACATGGAGGAGCTCCTCACGGCCTTCAAGAAGTTTGCCGTCCACGGAGACACGAAGGCGACGGGAAAAGAGCTGAATGGGAAGAACTGGGCCAAACTGTGCAAAGACTGTAAGATCGTGGATGGGAAGAACGTGACCAGCACCGATGTGGACATCGTCTTCTCCAAAGTCAAGTGAGTGTTCCTGCCTGACTGATGTGAACCTGAAGGTGTCACCTTCTCAAAGATCTCCCAAACCTTTGGCCTGTATGAATCTACAAGAATAGTTATTTGTAATGAACCAATGTTCTGATTCTTCTGGACCTCCAGCTCAGACTCTGACTTCTTCTTGGTGTTTCTGCAGACAGAAGTCGTCCCGGGTGGTCACCTACGAGGAGTTCGTCAGAGCTCTGGAGGAACTCGCTCCCAAAAGGTTCAAAAGCCAAAGCAAAGATGAGGCTCTGCAGTCCATGTTCAAGCTGGTGGAGGGTCGAGAACCCACCAATGCTGGCGTGACGGTGAGACCATGATGGCGGTAAAGAAAGTTCTGATGAGATGTTAACTCTGGTTCCATCTGACAGACTTAAGATCCTGAGAAGATCCAGAAATACAGCTTAAACTGCACAAAGACAACTTTCACTTTTTGAATAATGCAGTGTAGTAGGTGTAGTCAGACTGTTCTACAGCTGTTTTATCCAGTAGGTGTAGTCAGACCGTTCTACATCTGTTTTATCCAGTAGGTGCAGTCAGACCGTTCTACAGCTGTTTTATCCAGTAGGTGTAGTCAGACCGTTCTACAGCTGTTTTATCCAGTAGGTGTAGTCAGACCGTTCTACAGCTCTGTTTTATCCAGTAGATGTAGTCAGACCGTTCTACAGCTGTTTTATCCAGTAGGTGCAGTCAGACCGTTCTACAGTTGTTTTATCCAGTAGGTGTAGTCAGACCGTTCTACTGTTGTTTTATCCAGTAGATGTAGTCAGACCGTTCTACAGCTGTTTTATCCAGTAGGTGTAGTCAGACCGTTCTAACAGCTGTTTTATCCAGTAGATGTAGTCAGATCGTTCTACAGCTGTTTTATCCAGTAGGTGCAGTCAGACGTTCTGCAGTTGTTTTATCCAGTAGATGTAGTCAGACCGTTCTACAGCTGTTTTATCCAGTAGGTGTAGTCAGACCGTTCTACAGCTGTTTTATCCAGTAGGTGCAGTCAGACCGTTCTACAGTTGTTTTATCCAGTAGATGTAGTCAGACCGTTCTACAGCTGTTTTATCCAGTAGGTGTAGTCAGACGTTCTACAGCTCTGTTTATCCAGTAGGTGTAGTCAGACCGTTCTACAGCTGTTTTATCCAGTAGGTGTAGTCAGACCGTTCTACATCTGTTTTATCCAGTAGATGTAGTCAGACTGTTCTACAGCTCTGTTTATCCAGTAGATGTAGTCAGACCGTTCTACATCTGTTTTATCCAGTAGATGTAGTCAGACTGTTCTACAGCTGTTTTATCCAGTAGGTGTAGTCAGACTGTTCTACATCTGTTTTATCCAGTAGGTGTAGTCAGACCGTTCTACATCTGTTTTATCCAGTAGGTGTAGTCAGACCGTTCTACATCTGTTTTATCCAGTAGGTGTAGTCAGACCGTTCTACATCTGTTTTATCCAGTAGATGTAGTCAGACCGTTCTGCAGTTGTTTATCCAGTAGGTGTAGTCAGATCGTTCTACATCTGTTTTATCCAGTAGGTGTAGTCAGACCGTTCTACATCTGTTTTATCCAGTAGGTGTAGTCAGACCGTTCTACATCTGTTTTATCCAGTAGATGTAGTCAGACCGTTCTGCAGTTGTTTTATCCAGTAGGTGCAGTCAGACCGTTCTGCAGTTGTTTATCCAGTAGGTGCAGTCAGACCGTTCTGCAGTTGTTTTATCCAGTAGGTGTAGTCAGATCGTTCTACATCTGTTTATCCAGTAGGTGCAGTCAGACCGTTCTGCAGTTGTTTTATCCAGTAGTGTAGTCAGACCGTTCTGCAGTTGTTTTATCCAGTAGGTGTAGTCAGATCGTTCTGCAGTTGTTTTATCCAGTAGGTGCAGTCAGACGTTCTGCAGTTGTTTTATCCAGTAGGTGTAGTCAGACCGTTCTGCAGTTGTTTTATCCAGTAGGTGCAGTCAGACCGTTCTGCAGTTGTTTTATCCAGTAGGTGCAGTCAGATCGTTCTACATCTGTTTTATCCAGTAGGTGTAGTCAGACTGTTCTACATCTGTTTTATCCAGTAGGTGTAGTCAGACCGTTCTGCAGTTGTTTTATCCAGTAGGTGTAGTCAGACTGTTCTACATCTGTTTTATCCAGTAGGTGTAGTCAGACCGTTCTACAGCTGTTTATCCAGTAGATGTAGTCAGACCGTTCTACAGCTGTTTTATCCAGTAGATGTAGTCAGACTGTTCTACAGTTGTTTTATCCAGTAGGTGCAGTCAGACTGTTCTACAACTTCATGGACAAACGTCTGAACATGACCTGAACTTTGTGGGACCTCAGTGAGGTCAGCAGGTGCTGTTCCAGTTCAGACCGTTCACCTTCTTTTTTTCTTGTCCTTCATGTTTCCATCAGAAAATGTCGAAGACGGCGGCAGTGGACCGTCTCACCGATACGGCCCGATACACCGGATCCCACAAGGAGCGCTTCGATGAGAGCGGCAAGGGCCGAGGCCGCGAGGGCCGTGAGGAGATCGTGGAGAACACGGGATACGTGGGAGCATACCGGAACGCTGGGACGTACGATGCTAAGACCAAGGAGAAATAAAGGATGCAACGCCCCCTGCTGGGAGCTGACAACAACTACAGCTCTGATACAGCACTTAGTCTGGACCAAACCTGGAACCAGGACTCCTCTATGTGTGTGTGTGTGTGTGTGTGTGTGTGTGTGTGTGTGTGTGTGTGTGTGTGTGTGTGTTAACTGGACAAAGCTTTGTATTCAGCTGCACTCAGATCAGGTGAAACATGACCAGATGTTGTCATGTGATCAACACTTTGCAGTTCCATCAGCGCCCCCTTCAGGCTGCTGTGTTCATCACACACCTGGACAAAGGATGCACCATGATCAGAACCTATAGAATGTATTTACCCACTGGAAAGTTTTCACCTTTTATTGTTTTTCAACACTGAATCATGGTGAGCTTCATCTGACTACTGGCCACCAAGACACCTGTGACCTATGATTTATATAGCTCCAATACAGGTCAGATTTTCTCAAGGAGTTAGTCGCACGGTGGTGGCAGCATCATGGTGTGAGAACTAGAGTCTGGACCTGACAAGTTGTGCTGACTCAGGATCTCTGAGGAACCTGACAGCGGTTAACTAGATGTTCAGGCTGATGGAGACCAACAGGATCAAAGGTTCATCTACTGACTGGAAGGAGGAGAACACTGCTGGAACCACTGATTGATGTTTTATATTTTTTATTAGGTGACGTGTCTTTGTAGAAGTAAGTTGTCACTTTGACATGAAATCGTCTTTTCTGTAAATTCTTGTCCAGAAATGAAACTAAACTCTTGATGATTCAGTGTTGAAGCAATAAAAGTAACCTCTGAGGACTGAACACGTTCTATAGGAGCTGTCAGGAAACACATCCAGCCGCAGCTTCCTTTGCTGTTTGATTTAAAAACAGAACTCTCCTGTTTTTAGAGAGAGTTTGTCTGATTTCTTGGATACACTGAGCTTAAAACTTTATTTAAAAAACACTGAAAAGTTGGTTTGGTTAAACAGACAGCTGTAGGGCTGCACATTTACTGGAATATTAATACAAATAATTCATCTTTTCTCTTTAAATGAACACGATCAACTATGGATTTAAAATGCTTCAATCTGTTGTAGAAATCTCACCTGGTTCCAGGTGAATGTGACATCACAACTCATGGGACTGTTCAGAATAACATTGGTCACTGAGAAAGATCCATTAACAACCTTAAAAAATTCAAACTTAAGCCTGGCTCCTCCTAATTGTTTTGTTTCTGTGAGTGTCATTTAGTTGTTCACTTTATCTCCCCCTCTTGTGTGATGTAAAGTAGAATATCCCTGGCATTTTCCTCTTTGTTGTAGTTTTGTGTAAAATTGCAAATAAAATTGATTTTAAAAAAAACATTGGTCACTGAGCTGCTGCTGCTAGTGAGGCATTTAGGGAACATCTGGAAACTGTAGCGTCGACTGGTGACTGTGAGGCATTTAGGGAACATCTGTAACCTATATTTCTGTAGATGAGCAGACTTTCAGGGAGAGATTTTGGTTCAGTTTAGTTCAAATTCAGCCTCCAGGAGATTCTCAGCATACAACTGAAGATGATCTCTGTATAAAAGTTTTGTCCGTGAAGCTGCAGCTCTGTCCAGATTTCTGAAATATTCACTCCAGAGAGGACGTTTGATAAAACAGTTCCTCTGTCTGTTGTTAGCCTGACCATTTAAATCTGATTAAAACTGTTACACCTTTATGAGAAACCTTCAGTCTGCCTTCTTATTTAACTTTACCTACATCTTCTGTCAGATCCATTCCAAACCCAGCTCCTGCATTCATCTGATGGAGGCGAACATCTGGTTTTCACTCTGTGTTGCAGACAGACTTTATATGTCAGTGAGAGTTTAAATATGATCCAGGACCAATTCACGTATAAATGTCTCCATAATCCAACCACAAAACAGGATATATTCCTGAAAAACAGAAACTGAACAGATGTTTGTGCCCCCTGCTGGTGTCTGAGGATATGACTTTCTGTATCAAACCCAGAATCTGCAGCGTTCTAAAACCTGAATTCTGGTTCTTTGTGTTTATATATTTGTCCACATTTCAGTTCTTCTCCTGCAGTTATTTTAAACATGTGAAGCAACTTACTGAATAAGATTTTTAAAAGTGTTCTGTGTTCTCTGTGTTCTGCCTCCAGGAACCTTCTCAGTTCTTTACCTTCTTGTGGTATATATATTGCAGTATATTATACCGTAGTATAATATATTGCAGTATATTATATTGTAGTGTAATATGCTGTGGTATATATATTGTAATATACATTCAACAAAATATAAACCCAACACTTTAGTTTTTGCTCCCATTTTTTATGAGATGAACTAAAACATCTAAAACTTTTTTCCACAGACACAATATCACCATTTTCTCTCAAATATTGTTCACAAATCTGTCTAATCTGTGATAGTGAGCACTTCTCCTTTTCTGAAATAATCCATCCCACCCCACAGGTGTGCCATAACAAGATGCTGATTAATTCAATTCAATTCAATTTTATTTATATAGCGTCAATTACAGTCAAATCGTCTCAAGACGCTTTACAGACCATATGCCTGACCCCCAGAGCAGCCCAAAGGCGACAGTGGCAGGAAAACACCCTTTTAACAGGGAAGAAACCTCGAGCAGAACCCGGCTCTATATAGGGGGGACCCATCTGCCTGCTGGCCGGGGGGGTTTGAAGAAGGACAGAGGAGGGCAAGGGGGAGGGATGGGAGAAGAGGGAGGGGTGGGAAAGCAAGGAAACACAACACACATTTGGATACGTGCATGACAGGATATGTGACACAGACAAAGTATAGCTAACATTGAAAACTGACTCATAGTTACTCTGATGATGTACGGCTCTGACATTAAACATACTCCATATATAGCTAGCAGTAAAATTCAAACAGTATGTAAGTTAGCATAACAGTATAGTGAGGCAATGCAGAGTTGACTGGTGGAAAAGGGGAGTTGGAAGCAGAGGGCTGGAGGAAGGTCAGCAGCAGCATCCCACAGTGGGACATGATGGAGACTGGACCAGCTGGTGGAACATCAACCACAGATCTGAAGCATCCAGCTCTGGGACCAGGGACACTGAGAAATAGCCAGGGGGAAACAGAGTGAATGTACTGCAATAACGGTATACATATTAAATGTAAAGGTAGATAGAGAAGGGCTCAGTGCGTCAAGAGAAGTCCCCAGCAGCCTATAGGCCTATAGCAGCATGACTAGAGGCAGAACGAAGGGACGTCCAAGAGGAAGACTCCAGCTGACCCCCTCAGGGTCCCCCAGTCAGCCCTAATATAAGATCTCGTCAAAAGGAACGTTTAAGCCTGGTCTTAAAATAGAGAGGGTATCTGCCTCCAGAACCCAAACTGGGAGCAGGTTCCACAGGAGAGGAGCTGATAACTGAAGGCTCTGCCTCCCATTCTACTTTTAGAATTCTAGGAACAACAAGTAAGCCTGCAGCTTGAGAGCCAAGAGTTCTACTAGGATAATAAGGTACTATCAGATCTTTAAGATATGATGGAGATTGGTTATTAAGAGCTTTATATGTCAGAAGAAGGATTTTAAATTCTATTCTGGAATTTAACAGGAAGCCAGTGAAGAGAAGCAAGTATAGGGGAAAATATGATCTCTTTGCTAACTCCTGTCAGTACTCTGGCAGCAGCGTTTTGGATCAACTGTAGATGTTTGAGAGAGCTATTTGGACAACCCGATAATAAGGAATTGCAATAGTCAAGCCTGGAAGTAACAAAGCATGAACTAATTTTCTGCATCACTCTGAGACAGAATGTTCCTGATTTTTACAATATTACGCAGGTGAAAAAAGGAAGTCCTACAGACTTGCTTTATGTGTGAGTTAAGGACATGTCCTGGTCAAAAATAACTCCAAGATTCCTCACAGTAGTACTGGAGGCCAATGTGATGCCATCCAGAGTAACTATTTGCTTTGAAAGCGAGTTTCTAAGATGTTTGGGGCCAAATACAATGACTTCAGTTTTGTCTGAATTTAGCAGTAGGAAGTTAAAAGTCATCCAGGTTTTAATGTCCTTAAGACAATCTTGCAGTCTAGCTAACTGATCAGTTTCATCTGGCTTCATAGATAAATACAATTGTGTGTCATCTGCATAACAATGGAAGTTAATACAATGCTTCCTAATAATATTGCCTAAAGGAAGCATGTATAATGTGAAAAGTATCGGTCCTAAGACAGAACCCTGAGGAACTCCATGATTAACTTAGTATGCTCAGAAGAGTTATTGTTGACATGCACAAACTGGAACCTATCTGATAAGTAGGATTTAAACCAGTCCAGTGCTGTCCCTTTAATGTCAATTGAATGTTCTAGACGCTGTAATAAAATGTTGTGGTCGATTGTGTCAAACGCTGCACTAAGATCTAACAAAACAAGTATAGAGACTAGTCCATTATCTGATGCTATGAGAAGGTCATTAGTAACTTTCACCAGAGCTGTCTCTGTGCTATGATGCCACTCTGAAGCCTGACTGAAACATTTCAAACAAATTATTCCTTTGTAAGTGTTCACATAATTGATTTGCAACTGTTCTTTCCAGAATTTTAGAGAGAAATGGTAGGTTGGATATCGGTCTATAGTTAGCTAACACATCTGGATCTAAAGTGGGCTTTTTAAGCAAAGGTTTGATGACAGCAACCTTAAAAGCCTGTGGTACATAGCCTGTTACTAGAGAGAGATTAATCAGATCTAACATTGAAGAATTAATTAAAGGTAAAATCTCCTTGAAGAGTCTAGTTGGGATAGGATCTAAAAGACATGTTGATGGTTTGGATGTAGAAAACTGATGAAATTAGTTCAGAGAGACATATAGGAGTGAAAGAATTCTAAAGATTCATCAGGTCTAACAGCCAATTCAAAAGCATCTGTGACATTTGTAAGAAGGGCCAGATTAATTTATCTCTAATCATAACTATTTTATGTGTAAAGAAGCTCATGAAGTCGTTACTGGTTAAAGCTAAAGGAATACAAGGTTCAACAGAGCTCTGACTCTTTGTCAGCCTGGCTACAGTGCTAAAGAGCAAACCTAGGGTTGTTCTTGTTCTCATCTATTAAAGATGAATAATAAGTTGTCCTGGCATTACAAAGAGCTTTTTTATAGAATTACTAGACTATTTTTCCAAGCCACATACCACTTCCTCTGAATTAGTGGAATACCACTTTCTTTCCTGCTTTAAAGTCCGCAGCTGGAATTATACCAAGAGCAAGTCTTCTCTGAGATAGAACTTTCTTTTTTACAGGTGCAACACTATCAAGAGTTGTACGCAGTGAGGCTGAAGCATTATTAAACATAATAATCCACTTCTGTGGGGGTAAAATAATAATAATTGCCTTCTGATTTATCAGTAAAATGTTGCTGAAGTAAACAGTGAGGGTATTATTTCCTTAAATTTAGATACTGAATTGTCAGACAAACACCTTCTGTAATGATATTTGTTCTCAGCTGCTAAACAATCCTTTACTTTAAATTTGAAATGTTATCATAAAATGGTCAGAAAGAAGAGGGTTCTGGGGAAATACTGTAACTCTTCATTTCTATGCCATAAGTCAGGACAAGGTCAAGAGTGTGATTAAAACTATGAGTTGGTTTATTTACATGTTGAGTCTAATAATGAATTAAAAGCTGTTGTAAGGCTGTCGCTGTCTACGTCAACATGAATGTTAAGTCACCCACAATAATAACTTTGTCTGAACTGAGCACTAATTCAGATAAAAATGTCTGAGAATTGAGATAAAAACTCAGAATAAGGAGCAGGGAGGACGATATATAACAACAAATAAAACTGGTTTCTGAGCTTTCAAAGTTGGATGAGAGAGACTAAGAGTGAGATTTTCAAATGAGCTGTAATCAGGTTTAGGCCTCTGGTTCAATTTTAAACTAGAATGGTAAATTGCTGCTACTCCTCCTCCTCGGCCTGTGATTCCAGGAATATGACAGTTAATATGACTAGGGGGAGTTCATTCGTTTAGGCTAACAAATTCTTCCTGCTGCAACCAGGTTTCAGTCAAACAGAACAAATCAATCTGGTGATCAGTTATCAACTCATTTACTAGCAGAGATTTAGACGAGAGAGATCTAATATTTAACAGACCACATTTAATTTTCCTGTCTCTTTGCTCTGTTGAAATAGAGGTATTAATTTTTATTAAATTTTGTGGTTACTATTCTTTTGTATATTTTTGATTTGTGTAATTTATTGAATTTTGGTGGTCGGGGACAGACACAGTCTCAATAAAGTTAACTGAATTATTGGAGGGTGACAGCTGTGAGGAAACTGCAGAGAGGTGTGTAAGACTACAGCTCTGCATCCTGGTCTTAACTCTGGGTTGTCATGCTTTAGGAGTACTAATAAAATCAGCCATATTCCTAGAAATGAGAGCTGCACCAGCCAAAGTGGGATGGATGCCGTCTCTCCTCATCAGACCAGGTTTCCCCAAAAAGAGCTCCAATTATCAATAAAGCCCACGTCGTTTGATGGACACCACATAGACAACCAGCGGCGAAACGACGACATGCGGCTAAACATGTCATCGCTGGTCAGATCAGGCAAGGGTCCAGAGAAAACTACAGAGTCCGACATGGTTTTGGCGAAAGAAACACACCGATGCCACGCTAATTTTGGTGACCTCCGATTGGCGTAACCGGGTGTCGTTACCGCCGACGTGAAATACAATCTTACTATATTTACGATGATCTTTAGCCAGCAGTTTCAAATTTGCTTCTATGTCGCCCCGCTCTGGCCCCTGGGATTAGTGCACAGGTGTGCCTTAGACTGCCCACAATAAAAGGACACTCTGATAAGGTGCAGTTTTGTTTTATTGGGGGGTCTACTTCCTCTTCAATGGCTGTGTGAAGTTGCTGGATATTGGGGGGAACTGGTCCACGCTGTCGTCTACGCCAATCCAGAGCATCCCAAACATGTTCAATGGGTGACATGTCCGGTGAGTATGCTGGCCATGCAAGAACTGGGACGTTTTCAGCTTCCAAGAATTCTGTACAGATCCTTGCAGCATGGGGCCGTGCATTGTCTGCTGCAACATGAGGTGATGTTCTTGGATGTATGGCACAACAACGGGCCTTATTTAAGCTTACGTAGTATTCTGTATATTGTCTGTTTCCTGCCTTGGTATTACCTTACGTGGGTCGTTTGTAATTCAGTTCAGTTTTTGAGTTGACTTTTGTAGTTCCAGTCCACCCTCCTGCCAGTGGGAGCTCCAAGTCTGTCATGTTTCCTTTTTGCCATCTCTTTGTGTGGTGTCTCTTTGCCTCGCTTTTGAGCCTCTGACCAGGGGATTCGTAACAAGTATAAGGAAGTGGTAGTATAAGGTGTGGTACTATCAGGTGTGGTACTATCAGGTGTGGTACTATCAGGTGTGGCACTATCACGGTGTGGCACTATCAGGTGTGGCACTATCAAGGTGTGGCCAGTATAAGGGTGTGGCACTATCAGGTGTGGCAGTATAAGGTGTGGCACTATCAGGTGTGGCACTATCAGGTGTGGTACTATCAGGTGTAGGTACTATCAGGTGTGGCCACTATCAAGGTGTGGTACTATCAGGTGTGGCAGTATAAGGTGTGGCACTATCAGTGTGGCAGTATAAGGTGTGGCACTATCAGGTGTGGCACTATCAGGTGTGGCACTATCAGGTGTGGACTATCAGGTGTGGTACTATCAGGTGTGGCACTATCAGGTGTGGTACTATCAGGGTGTGGCACTATCAGGTGTGGCGATATCAGGTGTGGCACTATCAGGTGTGGCAGTATCAGGTGTGGTACTATCAGGTGTGCACTATCAGGTGTGGCGATATCAGGTGTGGTACTATCAGGTGTGCACTATCAGGTGTGGCGATCAGGTGTGGCACTATCAGGTGTGGCAGTATCAGGTGTGGTAGTATCAGGTGTGGCACTATCAGGTGTGGCACTATCAGGTGTGGCAGTATCAGGTGTGGCACTATCAGGTGTGGCAGTATCAGGTGTGGCACTATCAGGTGTGGTAGTATCAGGTGTGGCAGTATCGGGTACTGTGGCGTATAAGGTGTGGCACTATCAGGTGTGGCAGTATCAGGTGTCGGTAGTATCAGGTGTGGCACTATCAGGTGTGGCACTATCAGGTTGTGGCACTATCAGGTGTGGCAGTATCAGGTGTGGTAGTATCAGGTGTGGCACTATCAGGTGTGGCACTATCAGGTGAGTATCAGGTGTGGCACTATCAGGTGTGGCAGTATCAGGTGTGGCAGTATCAGGTGTGGCACTATCAGGTGTGGTAGTATCAGGTGTGGCAGTATCAGTGTGGTAGTATCAGGTGTGGCACTATCAGGTGTGGCACTATCAGGTGTGGGGCAGTATAAGGTGTGGCACTATCAGGTGTGGCAGTATCAGGTGTGGTAGTATCAGGTGTGGCACTATCAGGTGTGGTCGTATCAGGTGTGCAGTATCAGGTGTGGCAGTATCAGGTGTGGCACTATCAGGTTGTAGTATCAGGTGGGTAGTATCAGGTGTGGCACTATCAGGCTGTGCAGTATCAGGTGTGGTACTATCAGTGTGGTAGTATCAGGTGTGGTAGTATCAGGGTGTACTATCAGGTGTGGTAGTATCAGGTGTGGCAGAATCAGTGTGGCAGTATCAGGTGTGGCAGTATCAGGTGTGGTACTATCAGGTGTGGCAGTATCAGGTGTGGTACTATCAGGTGTGGTACTATCAGGTGTGGTAGTATCAGGTGTGGCAGTATCAGGTGTGGCAGTATCAGGTGTGGTACTATCAGGTGTGGTACTATCAGGTGTGGCACTATCAGGTGTGGCAGTATCAGGTGTGGCACTATCAGGTGTGGCAGTATCAGGTGTGGTACTATCAGGTGTGGTACTATCAGGTGTGGCAGTATCAGGTGTGGTACTTTCAGGTGTGGCAGTATCAGGTGTGGTACTATCAGGTATGGCACTATCAGGTGTGGCAGTATCAGGTGTGGCAGTATCAGGTGTGGCAGTATCAGGTGTGGTACTATCAGGTGTGGTACTATCAGGTGTGGCACTATCAGGTGTGGCAGTATCAGGTGTGGCACTATCAGGTGTGGCAGTATCAGGTGTGGCAGTATCAGGTGTGGTACTATCAGGTGTGGCAGTATAAGGTGTGGTACTATCAGGTGTGGTAGTATCAGGTGTGGTAGTATCAGGTGTGGAAGTATAAGGTGTGCAGTATCAGTGTGGTTAGTATAAGGTGTGGTAGTATCAGGTGGCACTATCAGGTGTGGTAGTATCAGGTGTGGTAGTATCAGGTGTGGCAGTATAAGGTGTGGCAGTATCAGGTGTGGCAGTATCAGGTGTGGTACTATCAGGTGTGGTAGTATCAGGTGTGGTAGTATCAGGTGTGGTAGTATAAGGTGTGGTACTATCAGGTTGGATATCAGTGTGGCAGTATCAGGTGTGGTACTATCAGGTGTGGCAGTATAAGGTGTGGTACTACAGGTGGTAGTATCAGGTGTGGTAGTATCAGGTGTGGAAGTATAAGGTGTGGTAGTATCAGGTGTGGTAGTATAAGTGTGGTAGTATCAGGTGTTGGCACTATCAGTGTGGTAGTATCAGGTGTGGTAGTATCAGGTGTGGCAGTATAAGGTGTGGCAGTATCAGGTGTGGCAGTATCAGGTTTGGGTACTTTCAGGTTGTTGGTAGTATCAGGTGTGGTAGTATCAGGTGTGGTAGTATCAGGTGTGGCAGTATCAGGTGTGGCAGTATCAGGTGTGGTACTATAAGGTGTGGCAGTATCAGGTGTGGCACTATCAGGTGTGGTAGTATCAGGTGTGGTAGTATCAGGTGTGGCAGTATAAGGTGTGGTAGTATCAGGTGTGGTACTATAAGGTGTGGCAGTATCAGGTGTGGTACTATAAGGTGTGGCAGTATCAGGTGTGGCAGTATCAGGTGTGGTACTATAAGGTGTGGCAGTATCAGGTGTGGTACTATCAGGTGTGGTAGTATCAGGTGTGGTAGTATCAGGTGTGGTACTATCAGGTGTGGTAGTATCAGGTGTGGCAGAATCAGGTGTGGCAGTATCAGGTGTGGCAGTATCAGGTGTGGTACTATCAGGTGTGGCAGTATCAGGTGTGGTACTATCAGGTGTGGTACTATCAGGTGTGGTAGTATCAGGTGTGGCAGTATCAGGTGTGGCAGTATCAGGTGTGGTACTATCAGGTGTGGTACTATCAGGTGTGGCACTATCAGGTGTGGCAGTATCAGGTGTGGCACTATCAGGTGTGGCAGTATCAGGTGTGGTACTATCAGGTGTGGTACTATCAGGTGTGGCAGTATCAGGTGTGGTACTTTCAGGTGTGGCAGTATCAGGTGTGGTACTATCAGGTATGGCACTATCAGGTGTGGCAGTATCAGGTGTGGCAGTATCAGGTGTGGCAGTATCAGGTGTGGTACTATCAGGTGTGGTACTATCAGGTGTGGCACTATCAGGTGTGGCAGTATCAGGTGTGGCACTATCAGGTGTGGCAGTATCAGGTGTGGCAGTATCAGGTGTGGTACTATCAGGTGTGGCAGTATAAGGTGTGGTACTATCAGGTGTGGTAGTATCAGGTGTGGTAGTATCAGGTGTAAGTATAAGGTGTGGCAGTATCAGGTGTGGTAGTATAAGGTGTGGTAGTATCAGGTGTGGCACTATCAGGTGTGGTAGTATCAGGTGTGGTAGTATCAGGTGTGGCAGTATAAGGTGTGGCAGTATCAGGTGTGGCAGTATCAGGTGTGGTACTATCAGGTGTGGTAGTATCAGGTGTGGTAGTATCAGGTGTGGTAGTATAAGGTGTGGTACTATCAGGTGTGGTAGTATCAGGTGTGGCAGTATCAGGTGTGGTACTATCAGGTGTGGCAGTATAAGGTGTGGTACTATCAGGTGTGGTAGTATCAGGTGTGGTAGTATCAGGTGTGGAAGTATAAGGTGTGGTAGTATCAGGTGTGGTAGTATAAGGTGTGGTAGTATCAGGTGTGGCACTATCAGGTGGTAGTATCAGGTGTGGTAGTATCAGGTGTGGCAGTATAAGGTGTGGCAGTATCAGGTGTGGCAGTATCAGGTGTGGTACTATCAGGTGTGGTAGTATCAGGTGTGGTAGTATCAGGTGTGGTAGTATCAGGTGTGGCAGTATCAGGTGTGGCAGTATCAGGTGTGGTACTATAAGGTGTGGCAGTATCAGGTGTGGCACTATCAGGTGTGGTAGTATCAGGTGTGGTAGTATCAGGTGTGGCAGTATAAGGTGTGGTAGTATCAGGTGTGGTACTATAAGGTGTGGCAGTATCAGGTGTGGTACTATAAGGTGTGGCAGTATCAGGTGTGGTACTATCAGGTGTGGTAGTATCAGGTGTGGTAGTATCAGGTGTGGTACTATCAGGTGTGGTAGTATCAGGTGTGGCAGTATCAGGTGTGGCAGTATCAGGTGTGGCAGTATCAGGTGTGGTACTATCAGGTGTGGCAGTATCAGGTGTGGTACTATCAGGTGTGGTACTATCAGGTGTGGTAGTATCAGGTGTGGCAGTATCAGGTGTGGCAGTATCAGGTGTGGTACTATCAGGTGTGGTACTATCAGGTGTGGCACTATCAGGTGTGGCAGTATCAGGTGTGGCACTATCAGGTGTGGCAGTATCAGGTGTGGCAGTATCAGGTGTGGTACTATCAGGTGTGGCAGTATAAGGTTGGTACTATCAGGTGTGGTAGTATCAGGTGTGGTAGTATCAGGTGTGGAAGTATAAGGTGTGGCAGTATCAGGTGTGGTAGTATAAGGTGTGGTAGTATCAGGTGTGGCACTATCAGGTGTGGTAGTATCAGGCTGTGGTAGTATCAGGTGTGGCAGTATAAGGTGTGGCAGTATCAGGTGGGCAGTATCAGGTGTGGTACTACAGGTGTGGTAGTATCAGGTGTGGTAGGTATCAGGTGTGGTCGTATCAGGTGGCAGAGATCAAGGGTGTGGCAAGTATCAGGTGTGGTACCTATAAGGTTGGCAGTATCAGGTGTGGCACTAATTCAGGTGTGGTAAGTATTCAGGTGTAGGTAGTATCAGGTGTGGCAGTATAAGGTGTGGTAGTATCAGGTGTGGTCACTATAAGGTGTAGGCAGTATCAGGTGTGTACTATTAAGGTTGTGGCAGATCATGGTGTGGCAGTAATCAGGTGTAGGTACTATAAGGGGTGTGGCAGCATCAGGTGTGGGGCAGTAGTGGCAGTATCAGTGTGGTAGTATCAGGTGTGGTAGTATCAGGTGTGGCAGTATCAGGTGTGGTACATCAGGTGTGGCACTATCAGGTGTGGCAGTATCAGGTGTGGCAGTATCAGGTGTGGCAGTATCAGGTGTGGCACTATCAGGTGTGGTAGTATCAGTGTGTGCACTATCAGGTGTGGCACTATCAGGTGTGGCAGTATCAGGTGTGGCACTATCAGGTGTGGCAGTATCAGGTGTGGTAGTATCAGGTGTGGCACCATCAGGTGTGGCAGTATCAGGTGTGGCAGTATCAGGTGTGGCAGTATCAGGTGTGGCACTATCAGGTGTGGTAGTATCAGGTGTGGTAGTAATCAGGTGTGCACTATCAGGTGTGGCAGTATCAAGGTGTGTACTATCAGGTGTGGTAGTATCAGGTGTGGTAGTATCAGGTGTGGTACTATCCAGGTGTGGTAGTATCAGGTGTGGAGTATCAGGTGTGGGCACTAATCAGGTGTGGCAAGTATCAGGTGTGGCAGTATCAGGTGTGGCACTATCAGGTGTGGCAGTATCAGGTGTGGTACTATCAGGTGTGGTACTAATCAGGTGTGGCACTATCAGGTGTGGCAGTATCAGGTGTGGTACTATCAGGTGTGGCAGTATAAGGTGTGGTACTATCAGGTGTGGTAGTATCAGGTGTGGTAGTATCAGGTGTGGAAGTATAAGGTGTGGTAGTATCAGGTGTGGTAGTATAAGGTGTGGTAGTATCAGGTGTGGCACTATCAGGTGTGGTAGTTCAGGTGTGGTAGTATCAGGTGTGGCAGTATAAGGTGTGGCAGTATCAGGTGTGGCAGTATCAGGTGTGGTACTATCAGGTGTGGTAGTATCAGGTGTGGTAGTATCAGGTGTGGTACTATCAGGTGTGGTAGTATCAGGTGTGGTAGTATCAGGTGTGGCACTATCAGGTGTGGCAGTATCAGGTGTGGCAGTATCAGGTGTGGCACTATCAGGTGTGGCAGTATCAGGTGTGGTACTATCAGGTGTGGTACTATCAGGTGTGGCACTATCAGGTGTGGCAGTATCAGGTGTGGTACTATCAGGTGTGGCAGTATAAGGTGTGGTACTATCAGGTGTGGTAGTATCAGGTGTGGTAGTATCAGGTGTGGAAGTATAAGGTGTGGTAGTATCAGGTGTGGAGTATAAGGTGTGGTAGTATCAGGTGTGGCACTATCAGGTGTGGTAGTATCAGGTGTGGTAGTATCAGGTGTGGCAGTATAAGGTGTGGCAGTATCAGGTGTGGCAGTATCAGGTGTGGTACTATCAGGTGTGGTAGTATCAGGTGTGGTAGTATCAGGTGTGGTAGTATCAGGTGTGGCCAGTTCAGGTGTGGCAGTATCAGGTGTGGTACTATAAGGTGTGGCAGTATCAGGTGTGGCACTATCAGGTGTGGTAGTATCAGGTGTGGTAGTATCAGGTGTGGCAGTATAAGGTGTGGTAGTATCAGGTGTGGTACTATAAGGTGTGGCCAGTATCAGGTGTGGTACTATAAGGTGTGGCAGTATCAGGTGTGGCGTATCAGGTGTGGTACTATAAGGTGTGGCAGTATCAGGTGTGGCAGTATCAGGTGTGGCAGTATCAGGTGTGGTACTATCAGGTGTGGTAGTATCAGGTGTGGTACTATCAGGTGTGGCACTATCAGGTGTGGCAGTATCAGGTGTGGCAGTATCAGGTGTGGCAGTATCAGGTGTGGGCACTATCAGGTGTGGTAGTATCAGGTGTGGCAGTATCAGGTGTGGTAGTATCAGGTGTGGCACTATCAGGTGTGGCACTATCAGGTGTGGCAGTATAAGGTGTGGCACTATCAGGTGTGGCAGTATCAGGTGTGGTAGTATCAGGTGTGCACTATCAGGTGTGGCAGTATCAGGTGTGGCAGTATCAGGTGTGGCAGTATCAGGTGTGGCACTATCAGGTGTGTAGTATCAGGTGTGGTAGTATCAGGTGTGGCACTATCAGGTGTGGCAGTATCAGGTGTGGTACTATCAGGTGTGGTAGTATCAGGTGTGGTAGTATCAGGTGTGGTACTATCAGGTGTGGTAGTATCAGGTGTGGTAGTATCAGGTGTGGCACTATCAGGTGTGGCAGTATCAGGTGTGGCACTATCAGGTGTGGTAGTATCAGGTGTGGCAGTATCAGGTGTGGCAGTATCAGGTGTGGTACTATCAGGTGTGGCATTATCAGGTGTGGCAGTATCAGGTGTGGCAGTATCAGGCGTGGTAGTATCAGGCGTGGCAGTATCAGGCGTGGTAGTATCAGGTGTGGTAGTATAAGGTGTGGCAGTATAAGGTGTGGCAGTATCAGGTGTGGCAGTATCAGGTGTGGTATTATCAGGTGTGGTAGTATCAGGTGTGGTAGTATAAGGTGTGGCAGTATAAGGCGTGGTAGTATCAGGTGTGGCAGTATAAGGTGTGGTAGTGTCAGGTGTGGTAGTATCAGGTGTGGCAGTATCAGGTGTGGCAGTATATAGGTGTGGCAGTATCAGGTGTGGTAGTATCAGGTGTGGTAGTATAAGGTGTGGTAGTATCAGGTGTGGTAGTATAAGGTGTGGCAGTATAAGGCGTGGTAGTATCAGGTGTGGCAGTATCAGGTGTGGTAGTATCAGGTGTGGTAGTATCAGGTGTGGCAGTATCAGGTGTGGCAGTTATAAGGTGTGGTAGTATCAGGTTTGGTAGTATCAGGTGTGGTAGTATAAGGTGTGGTAGTATAAGGTGTGGCAGTATAAGGTGTGGCAGTATTAGGTGTGGCAGTATCAGGTGTGGTATTATCAGGTGTGGTAGTATCAGGTGTGGTAGTATAAGGTGTGGCAGTATAAGGCGTGGTAGTATCAGGTGTGCAGTATAAGGTTGGTAGTATCAGGTGTGGTAGTATCAGGTGTGGCAGTATCAGGTGTGGCAGTATAAGGTGTGGTAGTATCAGGTGTGGCAGTATCAGGTGTGGTAGTATCAGGTGTGGTAGTATCAGTGTGGCAGTATAAGGTGTGGTAGTATCAGGTGTGGCAGTATAAGCTGTGGTAGTATCAGGTGTGGTAGTATCAGGTGTGGTAAGTATCAGGTGTGGCAGTATCAGGTGTGGTATTATCAGGTGTGGCATTATCAGGTGTGGCAGTATCAGGTGTGGCAGTATCAGGCGTGGTAGTATCAGGCGTGGCAGTATCAGGTGTGGTAGTATCAGGTGTGGTAGTATAAGGTGTGGCAGTATCAGGTGTGGCAGTATCAGTGTGGTACTATCAGGTGTGGTAGTATCAGGTGTGGTAGTATCAGGTGTGGTACTATCAGGTGTGGTAGTATCAGGTGTGGTAGTATCAGGTGTGGCACTATCAGGTGTGGCACTATCAGGTGTGGCAGTATCAGGTGTGGCACTATCAGGTGTGGCAGTATCAGGTGTGGTACTATCAGGTGTGGTACTATCAGGTGTGGCACTATCAGGTGTGGCAGTATCAGGTGTGGTACTATCAGGTGTGGCAGTATAAGTGTGGTACTATCAGGTGTGTAGTATCAGGTGTGGCAGTATCAGGTGTGGCAGTATAAGGTGTGGTAGTATCAGGTTTTGGTAGTATCAGGTGTGGTAGTATAAGGTGTGGCAGTATAAGGCGTGGTAAGTATCAGGTGGTGGCAGTATAAGGTGTGGTAGTATCAGGTGTGGTAGTATCAGGTGTGGCAGTATCAGGTGTGGCAGTATCAGGTGTGGTAGTATCAGGTGTGGCAGTATAAGGTGTGGTAGTATCAGGTGTGGCAGTATCAGGTGTGGTAGTATCAGGTGTGGTAGTATCAGGTGTGGCAGTATAAGGTGTGGTAGTATCAGGTGTGGCAGTATAAGCTGTGGTAGTATCAGGTGTGGTAGTATCAGGTGTGGGTAGTATCAGGTGTGGCAGTATCAGGTGTGGTATTATCAGGTGTGGCAGTATAAGCTGTGGTAGTATCAGGTGTGGTAGTATCAGGTGTGGTAGTATCAGGTGTGGTATTATCAGGTGTGGCAGTATCAGGTGTGGCAGTATAAGCTGTGGTTAGTATCAGGTGTGGTATTATCAGGTGTGGCAGTATCAGGTGTGGCAGTATCAGGTGTGGCAGTATAAGGTGTGGTAGTATCAGGTGTGGCAGTATCAGGTGTGGCACTATCAGGTGTGGCAGTATCAGGTTCAATTCAATTCAATTCAATTTTATTTATATAGCGTCAATTACAGTCAAATCGTCTCAAGACGCTTTACAGAACCCATATGCCTGACCCCCAGAGCAGCCCAAAGGCGGCAGTGGCAGGAAAACACCCTTTAAACAGGGAAGAAACCTCGAGCAGAACCCGGCTCTCTATAGGGGGACCCATCTGCCTGCTGGCCGGGCGGGTTGAGAAGGACAGAAGAGGGCAAGGGGGAGGGATGGGAGAAGAGGGAGGGGTGGGAAAGCAAGGAAAACACAACACACATTTGGATACATGCATGACAGGATATGTGACACAGACAAAGTATAAGCTAACATTGAAAACTGACTCATAATTTACTCTGATGATGTACGGCTCTGACATTAAACATACTCCATATATAGCTAGCAGTAAAATTCAAAAAGTATGTAAGTTAGCATAACAGTATAGTGAAGGCGATGCAGAGTTGACTGGTGGAAAAAGGGAGTTGGAAGCAGAGGGCTGGAGGAAGGTCAGCAGCAGCATCCCACAGTGGACATGATGGAGACTGGACCAGCTGGTGGAACATCAACCGCAGATCTGAAGCATCCAGCTCTGGGACCAGGGACACTGAGAAATAGCACAGGGGGAAACAGAGTGAATGTACTGCAATAACGGTATACATATTAAATGTAAAGGTAGATAGAGAAGGGCTCAGTGTGTCAAGAGAAGTCCCCCAGCAGCCTATAGGCCTATAGCAGCATGACTAGAGGCAGAACGAAGGGACGACCAAGAGGGAGTCAGCTGTGCAAATGAAGACACAAGCCGAACCCCTGTGGGTCACCCAGTCAGCCCCAACTATAAGATTTGTCAAAAGGAACGTTTTAAGCCTGGTCTTAAAAACAGAGAGGGTATCTGCCTCCAGAACCCAAACTGGGAGGCAGGTTCCACAGGAGAGGAGCTGATAACTGAAGGCTCTGCCTCCCATTCTACTTTTAGAAATTCTAGGAACAACAAGTAAGCCTGCAGCTTGAGAGCGAAGAGTTCTACTAGGATAATAAGGTACTATCAGATCTTTAAGATATGATGGAGATTGGTTATTAAGAGCTTTATATGTCAGAAGAAGGATTTTAAATTCTATTCTGGATTTAACAGGAAGCCAGTGAAGAGAAGCAAGTATAGGGGAAATATGATCTCTTTTGCTAACTCCTGTCAGTACTCTGGCAGCAGCGTTTTGGATCAACTGTAGATGTTTGAGAGAGCTATTTGGACAACCCGATAATAAGGAATTGCAATAGTCAAGCCTGGAAGTAACAAAAGCATGAACTAATTTTTCTGCATCACTCTGAGACAGAATGTTCCTGATTTTTACAATATTACGCAGGTGAAAAAAGGAAGTCCTACAGACTTGCTTTATGTGTGAGTTAAAGGACATGTCTTGGTCAAAAATAACTCCAAGATTCCTCACAGTAGTACTGGAGGCCAATGTGATGCCATCCAGAGTAACTATTTGCTTTGAAAGCGAGTTTCTAAGATGTTTGGGGCCAAATACAATGACTTCAGTTTTGTCTGAATTTAGCAGTAGGAAGTTTAAAAGTCATCCAGGTTTTAATGTCCTTAAGACAATCTTGCAGTCTAGCTAACTGATCAGTTTCATCTGGCTTCATAGATAAATACAATTGTGTGTCATCTGCATAACAATGGAAGTTAATACAATGCTTCCTAATAATATTGCCTAAAGGAAGCATGTATAATGTGAAAAGTATCGGTCCTAAGACAGAACCCTGAGGAACTCCATGATTAACTTTAGTATGCTCAGAAGAGTTATTGTTGACATGCACAAACTGGAACCTATCTGATAAGTAGGATTTAAACCAGTCCAGTGCTGTCCCTTTAATGTCAATTGAATGTTCTAGACGCTGTAATAAAATTTTGTGGTCGATTGTGTCAAACACTTCACTAAGATCTAACAAAACAAGTATAGAGACTAGTCCATTATCTGATGCTATGAGAAGGTCATTAGTAACTTTCACTAGAGCTGTTTCTGTGCTATGATGCACTCTGAAGCCTGACTGAAACATTTCAAACAAATTATTCCTTTGTAAGTGTTCACATAATTGATTTGCAACTGTTCTTTCCAGAATTTTAGAGAGAAATGGTAGGTTGGATATCGGTCTATAGTTAGCTAACACATCTGGATCTAAAGTGTGGTACTTTAAGGTGTGGTAGTATCAGGTGTGGCAGTATCAGGTGTGGCAGTATCAGGTGTGGTACTATAAGGTGTAGCAGTATCAGGTGTGGTAGTATAAGGTGTGGTAGTATCAGGTGTGGTAGTATCAGGTGTGGCAGTATCAGGTGTGGTAGTATCAGGTGTGGTAGTATCAGGTGTGGCACTATCAGGTGTGGTAGTATCAGGTGTGGTAGTATCAGGTGTGGTAGTATCAGGTGTGGCACTATCAGGTGTGGTACTATAAGGTGTGGCACTATCAGGTGTGGTAGTATCAGGTGTGGTAGTATCAGGTGTGGTAGTATAAGGTGTGGTAGTATAAGGTGTGGCACTATCAGGTGTGGTACTATCAGGTGTGGTACTATCAGGTGTGGCAGTATCAGGTGTGGCAGTATAAGGTGTGGCACTATCAGGTGTGGTACTATCAGGTGTGGTACTATCAGGTGTGGCAGTATAAGGTGTGGTAGTATCAGGTGTGGCAGTATCAGGTGTGGCAGTATAAGGTGTGGTACTATAAGGTGTAGCAGTATCAGGTGTGGTAGTATCAGGTGTGGTAGTATCAGGTGTGGTAGTATCAGGTGTGGTAGTATCAGGTGTGGCACTATCAGGTGTGGCACTATAAGGTGTGGCAGTATCAGGTGTGGTACTATAAGGTGTGGCACTATCAGGTGTGGTAGTATCAGGTGTGGTAGTATCAGGTGTGGTAGTATAAGGTGTGGTAGTATCAGGTGTGGCAGTATCAGGTGTGGCAGTATCAGGTGTGGCACTATCAGGTGTGGTAGTATCAGGTGTGGTAGTATCAGGTGTGGTAGTATCAGGTGTGGCAGTATAAGGTGTGGCACTATCAGGTGTGGCAGTATCAGGTGTGGTACTATAAGGTGTGGCAGTATCAGGTGTGGTAGTATCAGGTGTGGTAGTATAAGGTGTGGCACTATCAGGTGTGGCAGTATAAGGTGTGGCAGTATAAGGTGTGGCAGTATCAGGTGTGGCAGTATAAGGTGTGGTAGTATCAGGTGTGGTAGTATCAGGTGTGGTACTATAAGGTGTGGTAGTATCAGGTGTGGTAGTATCAGGTGTGGTAGTATAAGGTGTGGTAGTATCAGGTGTGGCAGTATCAGGTGTGGCAGTATCAGGTGTGGCACTATCAGGTGTGGTAGTATCAGGTGTGGTAGTATCAGGTGTGGTAGTATCAGGTGTGGCAGTATAAGGTGTGGCACTATCAGGTGTGGCAGTATCAGGTGTGGTACTATAAGGTGTGGCAGTATCAGGTGTGGTAGTATCAGGTGTGGTAGTATAAGGTGTGGCACTATCAGGTGTGGCAGTATAAGGTGTGGCAGTATAAGGTGTGGCAGTATCAGGTGTGGCAGTATAAGGTGTGGCAGTATCAGGTGTGGTAGTATCAGGTGTGGCAGTATCAGGTGTGGCACTATCAGGTGTGGCAGTATAAGGTGTGGCAGTATAAGGTGTGGCAGTATCAGGTGTGGCAGTATAAGGTGTGGTAGTATCAGGTGTGGTAGTATCAGGTGTGGTACTATAAGGTGTGGCAGTATCAGGTGTGGTAGTATCAGGTGTGGTAGTATCAGGTGTGGTAGTATCAGGTGTGGTAGTATCAGGTGTGGTAGTATAAGGTGTGGCAGTATCAGGTGTGGTAGTATCAGGTGTGGTACTATAAGGTGTGGCAGTATCAGGTGTGGTAGTATCAGGTGTGGTAGTATCAGGTGTGGTAGTATAAGGTGTGGCAGTATCAGGTGTGGTACTATAAGGTGTGGCAGTATCAGGTGTGGTAGTATCAGGTGTGGTAGTATAAGGTGTGGCAGTATCAGGTGTGGCCGTATCAGGTGTGGCACTATCAGGTGTGGCAGTATCAGGTGTGGCACTATCAGGTGTGGTACTATAAGGTGTGGTAGTATCAGGTGTGGTAGTATCAGGTGTGGTAGTATCAGGTGTGGTACTATAAGGTGTGGCAGTATCAGGTGTGGCACTATCAGGTGTGGTACTATAAGGTGTGGGTAGTATCAGGTGTGGTACTCTAAGGTGTGGCAGTATAAGGTGTGGTAGTATCAGGTGTGGTACTATAAGGTGTGGTAGTATCAGGTGTGGTAGTATCAGGTGTGGTACTATAAGGTGTGGCAGTATCAGGTGTGGCACTATCAGGTGTGGTACTATAAGGTGTGGTAGTATCAGGTGTGGTAGTATCAGGTGTGGTAGTATCAGGTGTGGCAGTATAAGGTGTGGCAGTATCAGGTGTGGTAGTATCAGGTGTGGCAGTATAAGGTGTGGCAGTATCAGGTGTGGTAGTATCAGGTGTGGTAGTATCAGGTGTGGCAGTATAAGGTGTGGCAGTATCAGGTGTGGTAGTATCAGGTGTGGTAGTATCAGGTGTGGTACTATAAGGTGTGGTAGTATCAGGTGTGGTCGTATCAGGTGTGGTAGTATAAGGTGTGGCAGTATCAGGTGTGGTAGTATCAGGTGTGGTAGTATAAGGTGTGGTAGTATCAGGTGTGGTAGTATCAGGTGTGGCAGTATCAGGTGTGGTAGTATCAGGTGTGGCAGTATAAGGTGTGGCAGTATCAGGTGTGGTAGTATCAGGTGTGGCAGTATAAGGTGTGGTAGTATCAGGTGTGGTAGTATCAGGTGTGGTAGTATCAGGTGTGGCAGTATCAGGTGTGGCAGTATCAGGTGTGGTAGTATCAGGTGTGGTAGTATCAGGTGTGGTACTATAAGGTGTGGCAGTATAAGGTGTGGTCGTATCAGGTGTGGTAGTATCAGGTGTGGTAGTATCAGGTGTGGTCGTATCAGGTGTGGTAGTATCAGGTGTGGTACTATAAGGTGTGGCAGTATAAGGTGTGGTAGTATCAGGCATTGCTTCACAGTGAATGATAAACGTTCTGTATTGTGAAAGCGCCTTTCTATCTTAGTGGTTATTAGAGTGTTTTCTTATAATGGGTTTCTCATTCACACATGCAGTAACTTGCTCTGAGCTTATAGTTGATGGTAGCCAGTCAGGGTTTTGTTTGTGTTTAGAACGTTTTTGGAGCTTTTCTTTTCCCGGTATTCTCCATGTTGTAGATCTAACCCTAACCCTGTAGATCCTACAGGTTGAGCTCGTCTTGTTTCCAGTAGTTCTGTGGATCAGGATCATCTGCATCTCCTGTGATGTAACCAGATGTAGGAAAGTTTTTGGTATACAGTAAATCTTCTAGAGCTTTCTAAATTCATTTGCAGTATTTATACTGTGTAAATGTGCTTTCTACCTGATGGTAGTATACATTGTGGGGTCAGTGTACTGTCATGTATTGCAGTATTTACTGTACTTCAACACCAGATGTTTTTACTCAGAAAACAGTTCAATGTTTGACACAAAATAGGAAACACTTGATTTTATTTCCAAGTTCATCAGCAGATGTTTGTATGTATGGAGGTCAGACCAGGGCAGATGCATAGGGTTCTACTGGATTCTACTGGGTTCTACAGGGTTCACAGTTTCAGGAGAAGTGGAGAAGTTTCATCTTATCTGAGTGAAACTCATCCAGTCATGTTCAGTCTTGTTTCTCTCATTGTCATGTCAGACAGATTTCTGATCAGCCTTCATATGTTCAGTCCACATCGTGATGGTTCCAGCTCAGCCTTGGACAGCTGCTTCCTTCTGCTGGTTCTCCTCATGATGAAGTCTGTTTGGATTCAGTTCCTCAGAGTCTCTGAGCTGGACCGTTTGTTCTAAACTAATTTTGGTGACTGGTTTTCCTGGGCTGTGGACCTGATCCCCAAACTATATGGCATTCTACTGCAGACTCTAGAGGTGTTAAAGCATTCCCAGGATCAACCATCTGATCGTTCATTTCTGTTCCTTCTGAAGCTCCAACAGCTTCACGTTAACTCAGACCAGAAACTAACAGTTACTGGATGGAGCTCCAGTTCTATGAAGGAAACATCTGGAGAACTTTATGTTGTTGATGGTGATGTTAGAGAGGAGAAGAAGCTGCTGGATGAGAACATGGCCTCTGAATTTAACCAATCAGTACTCAGACCATCACAGACGTGTTTCAGAGTCCCTTAAAAGTCCCAAACCTGAAGTAGAAACTTTTTTCTCCCCTAAAAACAGCTCTGAAAGAACTTCTGTCGGGACGGTTCCTGGAAGAGGTTCAGCAGGGACGATTCTTTCAGTCAGAACATGAACCAAAACTTGTTCTGTCCTAAAATGGTCTACATGTTCCTCGTCTGCTGTTGAATGTTGTCTAAAGTTCTCTGATGTCTCGGAGTTTTGTCGTCTTTATTGCTACAATGTTGGAGAATCAGCTGATTTACTGATCCCTGCTCAGTCCTTCAGCAGTCAGAGTCTCTGAACCTGGACCTGGTTCTGGCCCGTTGCCTGGTGGTCCCCCCACTGAATGCTGACACCAGGTCTTTGAGGCTGCTGGCTGAGCGAGGTTTGTCCTCGTCCTCCTTCTTTGTCCTCATCTTCCTGGGGTTGGTGTTGAGACTCTTGGAGCGAAGTGTCGGGTACTTCCTGTCCTCCCCAACCATCAGGTCCTCATCCGGTCCGTTAGCTTCACCCTCCGGTTGTTTGCTGGGCAGCTCTGACTCCTGTCCTCCGTCCTTCTCTGGTGTCTTTCTGGGTGGACCGGTGGCCCCCTGCTGTTCCTGCTGGATGGGGCTGTAGATGATCCCACTGATGGACCTCCTGTGGGTGGACGGGGAGCGGCTGAGGGTCAGAGAGTAATGGGAGATCTTGGACCTGTCCAGGGGGAAGGACACTGCTGCCTCCAGTTGGCTCTTATCTGATGGTTTTTCCACCTCAGCCTTGGTTGGGTCCTCCTGAGCTGAGGAGGTTCTGATGTTTGGTTGGAGGTCGGGGTCACATGGGGAGATCAGAATGTCAACACTAGACAAGGACTGAGCTCCTTCCTTTAGTCCTTGAACCTCCAGAGTCGAACCAAACTCCTTCACATCTCCTGAAAAGAGGCACGGCAAGAACAAACAGAAAATCATCATTTAACCTTCATCCTTCCACCATACATTTCCTGAGAGCTACAGCAGAAGATACAGGTTTTTAGGTTTCCCAAAGAGTCTTCTACAGTTCTGACTGACTGGAGAGTCCCAGCTCCCCATTCTAACCACCAGCTCACACAAATCCAGATCTGAATGGTGCAAAACTACCAGAAAGCTCTCAGGACTGCAATCTAAATAACTGATAGGGGGCACTGGAGGTCCTTCTCTGGTCTGAGATGCTGGTCCAGTTTGATGGTCTCCTTCATTCTTCTTGCTTCTTCTCTCTCCCCAACCTGACTTTACTGGCCTCAGAGTCTCTGATACTTCAGATGCATCTAAAGTATATAAAGGTCTGTGTTCTTCTGTAGTTTATTCCCCTACATAGTCTGAGGCAGTAAACTACAGGAGAACCTTTATATAGGAGAATAAACTACAGGAGAACCTTTACATAGGAGGATAAACTACAGGAGAACCTTTACATAGGAGGATAAACTACAGGAGAATCTTTATATAGGAGAATAAACTACAGGAGAACCTTTACATAGGAGGATAAACTACAATAGAACAGCTGATCATGACCAGCTACCAGCTACATCTGAAGGATCAGAGACTCTGAGGACAGTAAAGTTCAGGTTCAGTACTTGACTAGAACATCTGAAAGAAGAATGAAGAAGAACATCGCTATTCAGCTGGAACATGTTCTTTAACCAGAGGGATGTTCTTCAACCTTCCAGGTGTTCTTCAGGACGGTACTACCCGAGAGAGGAAGTGAGCAGTGGGGTAAACTGACAGCCAATCAGAGGCAGAGTTGAAGCCGAAGCCTCCCAGTAGCTCTGCCCATCTAACACCTGGTCCTACCTGCTGCACCACCTCCTTCACCTCCTCGTCTCTCTGGGCTCAGCTGGACCTTCTTGTCGTTTCCGTCCAGGTCTCCGGTCATGGAGGTCCGGTCGTCGTGGTCCAGCTGGTACCGGTACAGGCTGTAGCCATCGGCGCTGTTGACGCTGCCATGACGCAGCAGGGACGCGGGGTCACACATGGAGGACACTCTGGAGTGGGACCGGACCAGCTCGGCCCGGTCCACGCCCGCCAGCTTCTCCACGGCGTTCATCATCCGGCCAGAGAACTCCTCCAGCTGAGACAGGCGGAGGTCCACGGTCTGCAGGGAGGCCTTCATGGAGTGTTCCCTCTCATTCACCTCCTCCAGACGCATGAACATGTTCTCCACCCTGATGGAGGAACCACAACATCAACATCAGCAGCGGGAGTTTAGGATAAAAACACATCTGACAAGCAGTTTAAATTCTACCTCAGTGTTTTCATGAAGTCATGAACATCTGCAGGTTCTACAGCTCCATCACACGTTCTACAGCTCCTTCACGCGTTCTACAGCTCCTTCACGCGTTCTACAGCTCCATCACACGTTCTACAGCTCCATCACACGTTCTACAGCTCCATCACACGTTCTACAGCTCCTTCACGCGTTCTACAGCTCCATCACTCCTTCACGCGTTCTACAGCTCCTTCACGCGTTCTACAGCTCCATCACACGTTCTACAGCTCCATCACACGTTCTACAGCTCCATCACACGTTCTACAGCTCCTTCACGCGTTCTACAGCTCCTTCACACGTTCTACAGCTCCATCACTCCATCACGCGTTCTACAGCTCCTTCACGCGTTCTACAGCTCCATCACTCCTTCACGCGTTCTACAGCTCCATCACGCGTTCTACAGCTCCTTCACGCGTTCTACAGCTCCATCACTCCTTCACGCGTTCTACAGCTCCATCACTCCTTCACGCGTTCTACAGCTCCTTCACGCGTTCTACAGCTCCATCACGCGTTCTACAGCTCCATCACTCCATCACGTGTTCTAAACTTCAACACGTGAAGCCCCGTTGCCATGGTGACCCCTCCTCACCTCTCAGACGTGACTCTGATTCGTTCATTGTTGGACGACTGCTTCTCGTCGTCTTTCTCTCTGAAATATTCCTCCACACACTGCTCCTCGAACTCATGGAGACTCTTGAGCTCTTCAGTGTTCAGCACCAGCTCTGGGTTAGGAAACAGCAGTTAGAGTCACCGGTTCTGTTTCTAGAGAACCTAAAAGACTGAGAGACACGGTGGGACCTGCAGCGTGCAACAATAAACTGGATTAATGAAGAGGAATAAATGTGATCCCAGACCAGAGAACAATCTGTGGAGAAGGAACCAGAACCTTCAAATCCAAAGTGCTGTTATGGCTCATTCCAGAACTAGAGGACATCTGAGCTTCAACATGTTGGAAAAATAAACCTTCTCTTTTCCAGTATTCTGCTCCATATTGATCAATAAAAGGTATTGATTGTCTCATTTTTATTCCATGTTTCTGTGTTGTTGCTAACCCTACTCTAATCCATGCTAATGTGATCTTTTTCTCAGCAGTAGAAGCTAGATATTTAGCTAGCTGTTACTGCTGACCACTGATGGAAAACAGTCCAAAGAATGAGTCTGATCCTGATAATATGAGGTAGAGAGAGACATTCAATCAAGGCTGACAATGGATGAAAAGATGGAAAATAGAAGAGAGGACATAGCTTTGATCTACTCATTCTTTAGGAACACCGTTGGAGGATGAAAACGACAAAAACAAGACAAAAAATGACAAAAACGAGACAGAAAAAATGAAAAGATCATGGCATTTTACGGGGACCTCCAGACTTATTTGGTATTTTAAAATATTTTAAACATTCTTTTCTCCTAGTTTTTATAGATTTGGTCTCAGGACAAGAACATTTACAATTCTACAGTTCTACAATTTCATTTAGCAGACGCTTTTGTCCAAAGCGACGTACAACACAAGCAAGAATTCAGACATAAGGAAAAACCTGTAGTAAGTGCAAAAAGTGCTTCAAGTGCGATTGGTCAAAGGTGTTGCCATCAAGTTGCAAAAGAATTGCTAACCCCCCCCCCCTTTTTTTTTTGTTTTGTTGTTTTTTCAACTTTGTCAGCGCTAAATAAGTGCTGGGTTTTGGACCACCTGACTTATTCTACCCCTAAGGTGGAGTCGGATTAAGTGCCTAGGTGTTCTCTGAACAGCTGAGTCTTCAATTGTCTCTTAAAAGTAGAGAGGGACTCAGCAGAATGCACAGAGATTAGCAGTTTGTGCCACAATTTGGGAACAACAGAGGAGAAGAGTCTGGCTAGAGATATGGAGCCGTGCTGGGCTGGAAGCACCAGGCGTCTCTCACATGCAGAGCGAAGTGGGCGTGAAGGGGAGTAGACCTGGATCAGGGAATCCAGGTAGGCTGGGGCCGTTCTTGTAAGTGTTTTGTAAGCCAGGAGGAGAGTTTTGAATTTGATTCTGGCTGCAACTGGAAGCCAGTGAAGGGAGATGAACAGGGGAGTGACATGAGCTCTTTTGGGCTGGTTGAAGACCAGACGTGCTGCTGCATTCTGGATCATCTGTAGAGGTTTGACTGTACATGCAGGGAGACCTGCCAGAAGAGAGTTGCAGTAGTCAATGCGTGACATCACAAGAGCCTGAACCAGAAGTTGTGTGGCCTGTTGGGTCAGGAAGGGTCTGATCTTCCTGATGTTGTAGAGGGCATAACGACAAGACGTAAACATAAGACATAAATACTGCATGTTTTAGGGTTTATACATGGATTGATGGAAATCTCACGGCTGGGATGTAGAATGTCTTATGGATCTGGACCCATTTAGGTTTATATATGATTTATAATAATTACTGTAGTTTCTATTAATGCTGCCTGCTGATTGTCTCATAAATCTGCCAATAATGTGATGAAAGGAACCTGATTCTTGGAGGATCATTTCAGATTATTTCTGCTGGTTACACCTCCACTGGAGACGTTCAGGGATCAGACCAAACAGTTCTCCTCTGTATCATCTAAATGTCCAGTGATTCTGAACAGGAAGTGGATTATTTTTCCTCTGAACATCAGTTTATCCTCTGATTAGTCAGTCACTACTTTGGAACAACTACAGGTTCAGGCTAAAAACAGAACCCAGGAGAACCCAGCTGATGGACCCAGACTTACGGAGGCGTCTTTCCCGGTCGTCATGCTCGCCCTCCGGCCTCCGACAGCAGCGGCAGCACAGCCTCTTCAGGACGATGTAGATGTGGGGGAAGATGATGAGGGGGGGAGGCAGGATGGGCCGGTCGTGGAAAGTCATGATCAGCTGATAACGCTGGAACTTCCACACCTGGTTGGAGATGGACTTCACCTCGAAGAAGGTGTTGCTGTGGAGGAAGAGCAGAAGGTCTGAGTCTCTGTTGCACATGTGGACCTGGACTTTAGATCGTTGTTCATCACTATCCACTCATCTGTCTCAGTTAATCCTAAATCAGTTGTTCAGAGCCAAAGAGATGTCTCGAACTTCACCGTCACATCAAACAGAAGTTACAAATAATGAACTAATGGAAGATCTGTGATCATTGGTAGATTCATGTTTTATTTAACTGTTAAAACTCTTGAACTGTCTGAACTCCAAACAGTTTCTGGATGTTTTTAGCTCCTGGTTCATTTGAACTCACTGAGGTCCATGTTTCATCTAAAGTCCTGCAGCTCTGTGGAACCAGAACATCATGAAGAAGGAGAGAGAACTCAGAGATGTCTTCTGTCAGTCACAAACCAGAACAAAGTAGAATCTCTTTGATTTTTTTATTTTGCTAAAATATAAATCCAGGAACCACCACGTCTGCCCAGATGTTAAACTCTGAACTAATGTTGTCTCCTCAGACATATGTGGAGGTTCTCATTCATCCAGGTCCTGCTGATGGTAGGAGCTTCAGGATTACGGTTTCCTTATCCTCCTCCATGCTGGATGGATCTCCAACAACCTGCTCCTCTGTTCTTTGTTTCTGCTGCATTTATTTTATTGGTTTTCCTCTCAGTCTCTCTGAGGAAACACTGTCTGCAGTTCAACCTAAACTCTCTGAATGTTTTGGTCTCAGCTGAGTCGGTCCTGGAGAACCAGAACCAGGAGGAGGTTCTGGTTCCACGGAATCAGCTGCAGATGTTTTTCTTCTAAAGCCATGTTGATTCAATATGAGGACTTTAAGTTCAGATTTATGAACTTTTATGTGGAACGTACAGAACACTCGATCCATTCAGGGTTTATTCTGTAAAGACAAGAAGTCTCTGGAACCTACCAACAGGTTCTGAGGGTTCATGTTTAATCAGACTCTAGCTGTTCTTCCATTCATCTTATTTACTTTGTAACCTTCTTTTAACTGTCCTCATCATTTATTTTCTCGTTTTACTTCAGTCTTTTTCTTCTCTGTGTTCTCATCTCCTTCTCCTCCTCATTCTTTCTGTTTCCTGCAGAAGATCACTGAAGGTTAAACTGTGAGCTGTTCTGGGCTCAGACTGACTTGAAGACAGCGATCAGCAGGTTGACCAGCAGGATGTTGGCGACCAGCAGGTAGCAGGCCATGATGGCGGGGGTCAGCCAGGCTCCAGGGATGCAGGGAGGAAGCTTCTTCCCATCTTCATCATACATGTTGTCTCCACATGGAGCTGAGACACACGTGTTCACAGTTAGTTCACACATCTGTCTGCCATGAAGAATAACTGAAGAACCAGACTGGAGCTGTGACCGTTTGTCCTGTTTGTTAGATGCAGTTTAAACTTGTCGTTACAGCTCAGAAACACAACAGGATTCATTTCTAAATGTTGAGGCTAACAATAAAAACAGTTTTCATCTTTCTGAGTTTCACTACTTCGAATGAAACAATGTTAGGTTGGATGAATTAGTCAGACAGGTTTTAAATTACATGATAAATGGTAGCAGAAGCACTTTTTTTAACCAGTAATCTGATTAAATAAGGAGAAAGTATGATATGAATAAACTATGGATGTTTCCAGGTCCTTGAATTCCATCTAGAGGTCCAATGCTTTCCTCTGACATTTAACTGCTGCAGGTTGTTCATCCTAAACGTCATGTTTCCAGTAAAACAGCACAGTGAAGTAAAACAGCACAGAGTGTTTCTACTCTGTGGTACTTGTACTCTAACAGAGTACTTCTACTCCCGGAATGCAGTACTGAGAAAATAATCATAAATAGTTTTTACATGATTTTAGATGAACCTGAGCACTTAACTGATGTTCTCATTACACTCAGGTACTCACGGTTGATCTCCATCGCATAAACTGTCCACCAGCAGCAGGAGACACGAAGCAGAACCGACCAATCAGAGCAGGAGAAAGAACCGACCAATCAGAGCAGGAGAAAGAACCGACCAATCAGAGCAGGAAGCAGAATCAACCAATCAGAACAAGAGACAGAATCAACCAATCAGAGAAGCAAAAAAAGACAGAACCAACCAATCAAAGTACAAGACAAAGACAAAATCAACCAATCAGAGAAGCAAAAAAAGACAGAACCAACCAATCAGAGCAAGAGACAAAGACAGAATCAACCAATCAGAACAAGAGACAGACTCAACGAATCAGAACAGAAAGCAGAATCAACCAATCAGAGAAGCAAAAAAAGACAGAACCAACCAATCAGAGCACAAGACAAAGACAGAACCAACCAATCAGAGAAGCAAAAAAAGACAGAACCAACCAATCAGAGCACAAGACAAAGACAGAATCAACCAATCAGAGCAAGAGACAAAGACAGAATCAACCAATCAAAGCAGGAGACAGACAGGTGTCTTACTATGGACCCTAGTCTTACGGTCTATGGAGTCGGCGAACACCTCTCCGTAGATCATCCAGTACGGCATGTAGAAGATGTTCCGGGCCAGACGCCAGGTTGGTTCCTCGTCCGGGTGAAGAATCGCCTGGCGAGCGACGCCAAAACTCATCAGAACCACCAACATGATGACCACGAAGTACAACATGTCAATCATCTGGACAGACACAGGGACAGAGACAAGGAGGACATTAGAGACATTAGAGATTTGAGTTAACATTACAGGACAGTTGAACTATTAGAAGCATCAGAAACATTAGAGGACAGTACAGGTGCAAGTACCTCAAAATACTTGCACCTGTACTGTCCTGTACTTCGAGGTATTCGCCTGTTCTATGAGGTACTCACTTGTACTCCGATGTACTCTAATCTGTACTTCAATGTACTTGTACCTGTACTCTGAGGTACTCTCAGGTATCGGTACCTGTACTTTGAGGTACTGGTACCTGTACCTGCAGCTACAGCAGTAATGTTTCATGCGTGGCATCCTACCATCTTTCCGATCATCATGACGTAAGGACCCAGGTACTTGTTGACTCCGAAGATGTCGAGGACTCGGATGTACCAGAAGATGATGTCCACGCAGTAGATGACGCGTCCGTAGCCCATGTAGGGGTGGTTCTGCAGCCGCAGCATCAGGCCCAGCAGGAACACCCAGATGGCCACCAGGTCGGTGATGTTCCAGTAGTCCTCCAACCAAACGTTGATCTTCTGCTTCAGCTTCCCAGGTTCTGACATCAGGATCTGACCACAGCAGGACGGTTAGAGACCCAGCCAGTCGAAACGTTCCACCAACATACAAGTTCTTACAGCATCAGTACAATATCTACATGATCTACTGCTCAGGTATGGGAGGTTCACACAGGTGTGCTACCTGTCGGACTTTCTCCAGGCCCAGGGTGATGATGTAGGAGATGACGATCCACTCCTGCAGTGACGGCCAGCGCTCCATCTTCACCAGGATGATGTAGTTATAGAGCATCAGGTACACCAGGTAGGAGATCTGACAGACACAGGTGAGCTGCTGCTCAGGTCACATGGTACAGACAACAAGGCAGCATTCACCTGAACTCAGGTGAGCTCTGGTTGAAGATCTTAGTGTTTGTTAGAACACCATCTCTGATATTTATACAGCATATAGAGTGATATTTATTATTGACCTGTTGTCTCTAACTCAGGAGTTAAACCTGATTTAAACTCTGATGCTGCATCCAGTGGGAGGAGCTTATTCCAAACATCTGGCAGCTGTTTTTCCTCCATGTTACAGCAGCTGAGGAACAAGTTCTAGGAGACTTAACCTCCAGAATAACGAAGCTCTGATGAGATGCTTCTGTTTCTACCTGCTGACTCTCAGCAGCAGCAAACATTCATTCAGTTTAGTTCAATTAAAAAAACTTTGTTTGCCCTCCGTGGCCAATTCAAAAGCCCCTACACAGAACAGGGGCAACACCTGTACACTAGTGATACTTCTCAGATCTCTGCTGGACCAACATCCAATCAGAGGGCAGCTGTTCTTCTGACTGAACTGGATCTCAGAGACCTGATTGGTCACAAAGATGTTTAGAGATGCGAATAAAAATCAAACATGTGAAACAAGGTTCCTCCTGCAGACCTCCTCACTGCCACAATTCCAAACACCAGCAGAACACCAGCAGGTCTGGTTATCTGTTCACTTTATCTCATCTGTGGTTATTTATTACAATAACCAATCAGCTGTTTGGTCTAAAGATTTCAGTTTTCTGCCATAGAGGACAGAAGCCAGAAGATCTTCACTGTGAAGAAGCTGCAGTCAGACAACTGTTTCGTTAGAGATGACTGAAACTGATGAATGATTTATGGAAGCAGGTGGAGGATGAATTCATTAGATAGCTGATCACTGCAGATCTGATATTTAAACTATTATCTGGGACTACGAGTCACCACGAAGCTGAGGAACGTTCAGGAACCACTACAGTAAAGGGAACTCACCGTGTTGAACCAGAACTTGGTGAATGGAGCATTGTAGAACTCGTAGATCTTCCTCCCGATGGGAATCCTCTTGTGGTGAGTCTTCTGGTTCTCCTCTTCATCTCCTTTCCGTGACGTAGAGTCCACGGTGGAGACGGCGTCCTGAAACAGACTCCTGGTTACTCAAACGGCTCCGGTCTCACCTCAACAACCTGCTGCTGCCGGTTTCATACCTTGTTGGATTTGTCGTCGTCTTTAGCTTTAACGTCTTCACTGTCTTTGGACGAATGATGTGAAGCTTCATCTCCGAGACGGAAATCCAGGAGCAGGATGGCAGGAGGGAAGATGATCCCTAAGATCACCTGCAGAAGGTTTGACAGGACTTAACATGACTGAACTTTACCTTCATGCTGATGATCTGAGTGTGAAGCTGCTACTGTCAGACTTCATCTCTCCACCCTGAGAAGAACGTTCTGCTACCTTCAGGCTGTTGCTCTTGCCCATCCTCAGGCAGCCCATCCACATGTCGGTCAGCAGCATCTGGCTGCAGGTGTGGGCGATGAAATCTCGGTGTTTGGCGGCGACGGCCAGCTTCAGGCAGGTGGAGTTACTCCAGTTCTTCAGTTCGTAGGTCAGCAGCTTCATGGCTACCTGCTCATCGTGTTTGTAAGACTGGTCCAGCAGCTCGTAGGCCAACTGACCGAACTCCCTGCAGGGACACAACAGCGCCACCATCAGGCTAAACTCAGGATCCTCACTGTTCTGACAGTGTGTCCAGACCTTTAAAATGGGAACCCTGGATGTAGATCAAAGTGGACTCACACTGAGCTTCAGAACCACCTGCTTCATTCAGGTCTGGAGCTGAATGAAGCTCAAACCAGAAATCCACACTAACCTTCCACTGGTGTCACTGGTATGACTGGTGCTTCCAGTTTAAACCAGAACTCCACACTAACCTTCCAGTGGTGTTTTCAGTGTTCTCAGGTACATTTGGCTGCTGCCCTCCTGGATATTTATTTGGTGCAGTTTGGTATATATTGAACTTTCATACTGATTAGTGATACAAACTGCCAATAATTTTCTTCGGATAAATGGAAACGTTATCAATCAATAACTGATTAATCGTTGGCAGACATTTTTTCACCTGCTGAGAGAGAAATATTTAGTCATGAACAGAAGCCTGTTTGGTTCCATCAGCCAGTCAGCTCTAGAAACCTTATCCTGGTTGAAATTGATAATCTGGTTGTTATGAGTTCTGGTTGGAGGTCATTAACCTCCTTAGAAGTCTTTGTCCTGGTGCCCCTTGCTTCTAAACTCCCACAATGGTCCCAGACTCACTTGGAGTTGTTCTCCAAGTCCTGGTAAATGTCATCCACCAGCTCGCTCTGGGAAGACTCATGGGCCATGGCCTTGTAGAGCTTACAGGCCACCAGAGCTTTGGCCATGGCCTCCTCACCGCGCTGCCATAGGAACAGCGCCATCTTCTGGCGCTTCATCAGCACCGCCCACACCATGAGCTCGTGAAAGGGGTACTGGAACCGGCTGACTTCGGGGTCGTCCACGTCGATGTCCACCTCCTCCTCCTTCTTCTTGTTCTTCTTTCCCTTCCCTTTGGGTCGGGGCTCATCATCCTGCAGGAACCGGACCAGACCCGGTCAGAAAAGGTTCCTTTGAGAAGAGATCGCCTGCAGTTAAAATGTCAGAAACTCCTACTTACCTCCATGCCGAGAAGCTTCAGAGCTTTGGGCTGTAAGACAGAAGACACACTGATTGAAGAATGCACTGATGCAGGGATGGAGGTAGGTTCATCTCTAGATGTTCCTCAGATCTAACAGTCTGAAATGTAAATCGGACTGAGCGGTCAGAGGTTCTGGCGTGCTGTTTATGGGTTGACTCACTCTTTTGAGGCCGTACAGGTTGTTGTAAAGCGTCCTGAAGGTCTTCCTGGTGTAGTTGCAGCGGTAAGCTCCGCCCATCAGGAGCTCCAGCACCAGCCCGATGTCAATCAGTGTGATCTGGTAATCTGGAGGAAGGTTCCCCTGAAAGGCAGAGAGGTGTAAAAAGAGGATTGGTGGAGAAAGGTGGGCGCTGTTGAGCGTATGAGAGAGTAGACATGTTTGTAAGAGCTCCTCACCGATGTATGGATATTTATTTTAAAAAGAAGCTTTTTTCATTATAACAACCTGCAGATACTGACTCATTGGATATTTTTTTTAGTGAGTTCCGCTAAGAATACCACCAAAAAGGCCACAAGGAGTAAGAAAATTCCCGAGCATGCTACGGAGGATGAGCTACACGAGGATAGCATGCTAACGCTAACTGGGCTACAAGCTAACCAAGCTCCGGAGACTACAGCAGTCCTTGCTGCAATACAAGAAATGAGCAACAAGATGGATGCCAGATTTAACTCGTTGGAGACCACTCTGAAAGACAATCAAGCCACTTTGCTGGAGCATGTGACCCGTATTACTGAGGTGGAAAACATGAGCAGTGAGCATGATGCTAGGCTGCACAAGCTAGAGCAGCAGGCAGCTGTGCTTGAGGCTGCTAACAAGGCCCTACAGGAGAAAGTGATTGAACTCGAATCACGGTCCAGACGTCAGAATATTAAAATAGTTGGCCTGCCAGAAAATATGGAAAAGGGGGAGCCTGCTGAGTTTGTTTCCCACCTTGCTTGGCAGAGATCAATTCCCAAAGCCCGTAAAAGTGGATCGTGTGCATCGGCTGGGCAGCCTGGCAGCTAAAAGTGCTAATAGGCCCCGTGTTTTGATTGCCAGGATTTACAATGATCAGGAAAAGGAACTCGCTTTACAACTTGCAAAGCAACAGGCACCTTTAATATATCAGGGGAAGCATATCCACATTTTCTTTGATTTTCCTGCTGAGGTTTAGCCAAGCCGCGCTATACAACCCACAGCAACGAATTTAATTCTCTGCCAGGGTGGGTCTAGTTACCCTCCATAAGGCTCGAGGCTGGATTCTCCTAAAACTGGCCGGACCAATCACCATGAAGTGTAGAGTCAGAAGGCGGGCGTAACTAAGTGACGACAGAGGCGCGACGATTCTGACAGAAACAACCGGAAACAATAAACAGTTATCTTTGGACTCGGCTTTGGCCACAGTCCTTAAAGATTTGAAGCTAAAATTCAACTTGAAAGATAAACAAAGGACGGCACTGAAGTGTTTCATTGAGAAGAAAGACGTATTTGGACTTATGCTGACGGGATATGGCAAATCCTTAATATACCAGTTGGCTCCGCTGGTTGAGAAGCTAATGGGACTTAGTCACAATCCACCGGCGCTCTAGGAACTATGTCAGCCTATTTGTTGCGCTGATTGGTTGTATACCTACCTAATTGCTGCAGAGTGATTTGAAAGACAACCTTTTAGCCGCCTCCCTCCCTGTCGAGAGTTCCTAGACCCTTGTGCCTTCAGACCTGGGTCTAGAGCAGCGAGGCTAGCTGAGGTTATGAGACGACGTCAATTTTTTGAGGACATTAGGAGAAAACTGAAGGCAGCTGGCATACGCACAGGATTCCTCTATCCTACACGCCTGATCGTCACCCATGGCAATGTTACATCCAGGTTTGATACCCCGGAGGAGGCGAAGCGCTTTGTGGACATTACATTGCCAAGTGTGGAAGTCGCAAGAGAGAACTGAACTTTAGCAGGCTCTGTGGTCTGTGAAGGGACGTTTTGAGGCCAAGTCAGTTTGGTAACTCAGGTAACAAATTCTTAGGATTCAAAGTTTGCACATTTATATCTGGTTGTTTACATAAATATGTAGGAATTTTCCAAAGGCCTAGGATCAAACTCATATAAGCACTCTCTCTCCAATGCTGAACTCCCTTCCCCCATTCCTGGAGGAAAGCCGGGGACAGTGTATTTCTATGTCTTTTATTCACAGGAAAAGGACATTCAGACCTTCACAGAGGGATGGAGATCCATACACCTGGAATAACTTTTTCTTTTTAAAAGACAATGACTTTCACTTTTATGCTTAAATGTTTGTTGAACACCTTATTTTTGCTCTAACCCTTTTTCCACTCCTGGAATGTGTGCTCTGGTCCTGTCGCTGCCTTCCACCAGATCAGATAAGAGCAATAAAAACTTTTATGACCTGCTGGAGAAGAACACAGAGGAAGAGCCAGAATCTCTCCAACTGAAGGAACTGAACCTCTTCAAAATTAATATTTCTGATATGTATTTTGAATTTTCAGGTTTACCAAAGTTACTGAAAGTCCTTTGTCTGTTGCATATTCAAAAATGATGATTCTATCTATTACCGAAGTCCAGATATCAAAATGCCGGTTTAATTCAATTCCTCCCACAGGATTTTGGAATGAATTCTAGTATTAACCTCTGAATTTATTTTGTATTTAGGTTGTAAGGTGAAAATTGCATTTACTCGTTACCACCTGCATGACTTATTATATTTTCACTGTGACATATATAGTTTAATGTCCTAAACATAAACATATAGTCATGAATGAAATAATTCACATAATATGAACATATGTATTAATCTGCACATTTAGGAACACACATTTCTCTTTCACACCACTGAATTGTGGTGAAGGAATAGACAGATCACGTTTTGCGTGTTTAATGCTATATTTTGAACAGACTTCTGGATCATTCCCTCTTCGCTGCCTCTCTGTGAGAACAAAAGAGAGTCAAATTTCACCAGAGATTCGCGCCGAAGCTTCCCTCCGCCTTGAGGTCCTCCCATGGCCCCCTTGGCCTGATATAAGCCGGACAACGCCCGGTGCTCTCTAGAGCAGGTGTCGGCAAGTAGATGTGGCTTTGGGCCAAAAAGCTTGTAAACAATCGAACAGCGGGCCAACCTGCGGGGGGGTGCGCTCCGATTGGGGGGGGGGATACCGTGAGCAGCGGAGCTTCTACAGCTGATTGCTGCTGCTTGGGACACACGTCTCAATTCAGATCACAGATGTATTAAAAAAATCCCGAGACACACGTGTTTTGCACACACTGTTGCTCAGTGAAATTTGGCGGTTTCTTTGACCTGGTTAAAGCTTGAGAACCCGCCTCATTTTTTTTTTAATCAAGTGAATGTTGTCACCGGACACCAGCTTCTTCAGCTGTGACCACCAGAGATCTGCTGGATCAGACCTCCTGTCAACAGACCGATCTCCTTACACAGGACGCCCCTGGCAGCCATCGTGACACACAGCGTCTGAGAAGCAAGGCCTTCCCTGATCGTTGTGAGATCTACCGGCATCCTCTGTGTCCCAGCACCAGACGGTTCAACTTCAGTCAAATCCAGCTGAGTTCTCTGCCTGTTCTGGGTGATGTACTAACCGCCTGATTAATTACTTCATTTAATCCGTTTATTCCGTTACAAATCATTAAGATTCTTAATCCAAATTACCGGTTACCTCGTCAAGTTAGCTCTTTGGCTAATCCTCACCATATTTCCTTCTCTCTCATACACATCCACACAAGTCCCTCACGCACACACACACACACTGTTGTGAAGCATGGAGATATGAGATCCCAGAATCAGCCACAAAGCGGAGACTCTGACAGAACAACAGCTAAATAAGGGAACATTGTGATATTATAACCTGTGATTTAGGATCAGATTATGCCATAACCTAATGAATGAGTGTGAACTAACCAAGTGTCTATTCTTACATTCTTTAATGTTGAAACAGTGTAGAAGTCAGAAGCGTGACTCACTGTGAAAACTGATGTTTTTGATAGATTTGACTAAAAGAGGAACTTATGCTTTATGAAATGGGAATGCTTTTAAGAGTTTTGATTTGACTACTGTTAAGATAAGAGGGTTTTAACTTTGTATTGAGGTGAGAAGTCACGAGTTAAGTGAACTAGGGTCAAGTGTTCACAGTAAAGGTCACTAGACTCAAAATAGATTGGGTTTTTTTAATAAGTCTGTACACATTGTCCAAAAGATTGCACAATGGGATGCCAGCGACAGTTAGAGGCTGACATCTGCGTTTCCATTTCCTGATCAGGAGCCTGTGCTGAGTTGCAGACAGGAGAGATCAGGGGGGGGGGGGGGGGGCAAGATGGGCTGTCTGGACAGTCCAAAACAGACAGTTTCAGTTCCTTAAAAGTGGAGGTGATCATGCGGTCAGTGTATGGGGCAAGTGTGTGAGTTGGGAGGGGGTAAAGATACAGTAAACTATAAATTACATCTGATCGAGACGCAAGTTGGGAGATTGTTGCGGGTATCTGCCTGGGTGCAATCCAGACATCAGTCTGAGCACAGGGGATGATTACCACGTAACTCGGACAGGGAATTCAACATGATCTGCAAAGGAATAACTGTTCTATTGGAATTATGGACCAAAGTACTGCGTTTCCTGCAGTGTTGGAGGATTACTGAACTGTGATCTGGAAATAATGCTGTCTGAAGGAACATTACTGAACTCTATTTTCCATGTGAGGAATACTGGACCAAACAACAAAAATGGATATATGCAGATCTAAATCTGGTCGGACCCCCGTCCACTTCCCCCTGGGCCCCGGCGGGTCTCAGGTGAGCAGCCGGGTGTGGCCACACCGAGCTGCTCTCCCTCCAAATTATGTAATCTGGGTGAATATTACTTCTCTTTTAGGAAAGCATAATACCAGTTAGGAGTTAGGATGAGTGATTTGAATATTATCTAAGGTTTGATTATTTGTCTGATGATTTATTGGCTATGCTTTTGCCCTGCTAAATATATTTTAATAAAGCATTTTCCTGCAATTAAAGACAACAAATTGCAAGTGCTATTTTTATCCCTGAATGAATACTTATACATCTAGCTCTGGATGTAAAAAGTCAGATTACTGCGTGCATAACAATAGCAAAGGTTCTGAAAGGTTACCTAGTCATAGGGGTCAGGTTGGCCCGGTTTAAACATATCCTAGAGGTTGTCTATATGTCCATAACCTCTGAATTAAACCTAGCAACTTACCAAGTGCAAGATCTATGAGAGGAAAAGCTGCTGTTAACAGGTGTGTCTGGTGGTTAAATTTAACTTTACCGAAGTGGCTACTCGGTTAAATTAATTATCAGAGGAAGCAGGGATAGGCATCTGGATGAAGGCAGTGAGACAGCTAGGCGAATTTTCCTCGTCAACCAGCTTAACAGTTCTGCAGCATCCCTCTGAGTAAGATCTCAGGGGGCAGTAGGACCGGACCCGAAGGATGGAGAGCTGGTCTGGTGATTCCCTAACAGCTGAGTAAGTTAATCAGGGGGTCACTGGCCCTGAGGATCAACAACACACACACACACACACACACACACACACACACACACACACACACACACACACACACACACACACACACACACACACACACACACACACACACACGTAGTCCTGCACGCACATACACACATCATATCTGCATTGTATATAGTTCACTTGTCATTATTTTCATAGAATAGTCAATAAATGTTTTATTTTAGACCAAATTACAGTTTTGAGTGTTTCTTGTGCAAGAATGTGGTCCCTTTAACCAAAGATTCAAGACTTTTGATCCGAGAATGATCAAAATTTTAATTAATAATTAATAAATTCTAATTTATTTCCTCACATAAGTAAGGTAGTGCCCCATTTATTAATAAATGGGAGCAATAATATCACATAGGTCTCCTACAAATATATTTGTTTGTTCACTTTTTGTTACACATGATTTAAGTAATTGTTTAAAGATCACTTTAGTTGTGTTTTGTTTAAATAATTTGCTTTATCTGTGAGGGGGCTGGGTGGTTAGTGTCAAACAGCTTAGTGAATAGCTAAGTACTGTTGATTCCCCTTTGATAGTATGTTAGGTTGGGTTTTCATCCTGCTTTGTTTGGGAAAGTGTGTGTGTGTGTGTGTGTGTGTGGGGGGGGGGGGGTTGAGGGGAGTTTGTACACGTTTAGTACAATGTTTGGTTTTTGTTATTTGTGTTTGTACAGGGTATCTATGTCCTCTAGCCCTTTCCAAGTATTTATTTTTACAATTTCTTTATGTCTACAGTTAGTAGTGCCAGTGGAGGGGTCACTATGGTGAGTTGGAATGTAAAAGGCTTGGGGCATCATCTTAAACGAGCTAAGATATTTGCCCATTTAAAATCTTTGTCTTCTGATGTAATTTTTTTTTACAAGAAACCCATGTTAGACCATCTGAACAAGCTCAAATTAAATGTAACTGGGCAGGACATATATTCCAATCCACTTTTTCAAGCAAGGCTCGTGGGGTTGCAATTATAATTAAAAAGAATATTGCCTTTCAACACATTAAAACTGTAAGTGATAATTATGGTAGATTTCTTATTGTAACTGGTCAGTTATACTCTATACATGTTACATTGGTCAATATCTATGGCCCGAATGTTGATGATCCTGGATTCTTCCGTAAGATTTTTGAAAAATTAGGTGACCTTACAAATACTAATTTAATTATTGCTGGAGATTATAATGTGGTTTTAGACTGGCATCTGGACAGATCTTCTCAAAGGCAAGTGGAACCTACAAATGCTTTTCACAACTTTAAACAGTCTTATCTCCTCTACCAACTTAGTAGACATTTGGTGATTACAACACCCTACAGATAGAGAGTATTCCTTTTTTTCAAAATTACACAATTCTTACTCACGCATTGATTTCTTTTTATGAGATTCAGCATTTTTACCAAATGTGATAGATTGTAAATATCATAATATTGTATTATCGGATCATGCCCCTACTAGTGTTACACTGGATTTTAATGTGCCAAGGCACAAACCTATATGGAGGCTGAGACCCTCACTGATTAATGAAGTGGAATTTTGCAATTATTTTTCTTCAAAAATAGGAGAATTTATGCAAAATAATGATACCTCAGACACATCCGATTCTATTTTGTGGGAAACGTTTAAAGTGGTCATGAGGGGGCATGTAATATGAGGCAGCACAGAAAAAACAAAGAAATTTATGGTTAAAAGAAATAGATGATAAATTAGCACAGATGGAAACATTATACAGATGGTGTGGCAATGATCAAACGTTACAAGAGATTGTCAAGTTGAAATATGAATATAGCACTATTTTAACAAACAAGTTAGTGATCAAATGTCTCAGCTCCGCCTGCGTTACTTTGAACTTGGTGACAAACCACATACGCTGTTAGCTCGTCAACTCCGGGGGCAGCAGAATAGCCGTGCAATACATAAAATTACTTCAACTACGGGTGGTATTCTCACTCACCCTAAGGCAATCAATGAGTGTTTTTTACATTTTTACCAACAACTATATAAATCAAAGGCAAAAGGTGATATTGATTCTTGGCTGGATAATGTTTCGATTCCCAGATTAGATGATAACTCAAGAACTATTTTGAATGAACTCATAACAGTAACTGAAATAACGAAGTCTATTAAATCTTTAACCAATGAGAAAACCCCTGGACCTGATGGTTTTGGGGCTGAATTTTATAAAAAGTTTTCTGAACAGATATCCCCACTCCTGCTTAGGATGTTATCTCACTCACTGGATGTTAAAACATTACCTTCTACTTCATATGAGGCAGATATACACTGCTCAAAAAATTAAAGGAACACTTTGAAAACACATCATTATTTCAATGCGGGGAAAAACAAACTGGATCTTAGCATTGATATGGACTGGATAATGTGTCAGGAATGAAAAGTGCCACATTGTTTGATGGAAATGAAAATGATCAACCCCCCAGGAGGGCTAAATTCAAGACAGCCCCCCCCAGGAGGGCTAAATTCAAGACAGCCCAAAATCAAAGTGAAAAACTGATGTGGCAGGCTGGTCCATCTTTCTGAAATTCCTTGGCAGCAACTCAAAATGGTATTCAGTAGTTTGTATGGCCTCCATGTGCTTGTATGCAGACTGACGATGTCAGGACAAGCTCTGAATGAGACGACAGATGGTGTCCTGGGGTATCTCCTCCCAGATCTGGACCAGGGCATCACTGAGCTCCTGGACAGTCTGAGGAGCAACCTGATGGTGTCTGATGGAACAAAACATAATGTTCCAAAGGTGTTCTATTGGATTCAGGTCAGGTGAGCGTGGGGGCCAGCTAATGGTATCAGTTCCTTCATCCTCCAGGAACTGCATGAGTTCTCTTACCACATAAGACTGGGCATTGTCCTGCACCAGAAGGAATCCAGGACCACTGCACCAATGTAGGGTCTGACAATGGGTCAAAGGATTTCATCCTGATACCTAAAGGCAGTCAGAATGCCATTGTCCAGCCTGTAGAGGTCTGTGTGTCCCTCCATGGATATGCCTCCCCACACCATCACTGACCCACCACCAAACCAGTCATGCTGAACAATGTTACAGGCAGCAGAACGTTCTCCACGGCTTCTCCAGACCCTTTCATGTCTGTCACATGTGCTCAGGGTGAACCTGCTCTCATCTGTGAAAAGCACAGGGCACCAGTGGTGGACCTGCAGATTCCTGTGTTCTATGGCAAATATCAACCGAGCTCCACGGTGCCGGTCAGCGAGCACAGCGGGCACTAGAGGACGCTGGGCCCTCAGACCACTCTCATCTCTTTCTGATTGTTTGGTCAGAGACATTCACACCAGTGGTCTGCTGGAGGTCATTTTGTAGAGCTATTGCAGTGCTCATCCTGGTCCTCCTTGCACAAAGGAGCAGATAGCTGTCCTGCTGATGGGTTGAGGACCTTCTACAGTCCTGTCCAGCTCTCCCAGACTAACTGCCTGTCTCCTGGAATCTCCTCCATGCGCTTGAGAATGTGCTGGGAGACACAGCAAACCTTCTGGCAATGCCACACATTGATGTTTCATCCTGGAGGAGTTGGACTGTCTGTGGAACCTCTGTAGGGTCCAGGTATCGCCTCATGCTACCAGAAGTGACTCTGACCCTAGCCAAATGCAAAACTAGTGAAAAACAGTCAGAAAACATTAGGAAGGAAAAAAAACATCAGTGGCCTTCACCTGTAAACTCATTCCTGTTTTGGGGGTGTCTCATTGTTACCCCTCTAGTGCATCTGTTGTTAATTTCATGAACACCAAAGCAGCTGAAACTGACTAAAAAGCTCCTCAGTTACTTACTTGACCAGATCAGTATCCCACATGTTTGATTGACTTGATGCAATACTTAGATTAAAAAGTGTTCCTTTAATTTTTTTTGAGCAATGTAGCATTCCTATTGAAACCAGATAGGGATGACACTAATCCAGCATCATATCGCCCAGTTTCCATGCTTAACCTAGATTGTAAAATTTTTACTAAAATATTGGCTAACTGATTAAATAAATGTATTGAATCCATTGTACACATGGATCAGACAGGATTTATCCCAAATCGGTTTTCTTTTTTCAATACAAGACGAGTGCTCGATATTATATATTATAGGTTTGATAAAGATTCTAAACACGCTGTTTTATTTCTAGAAGCAGAAAAAGCGTTTGATCAAGTGGAGTGGGGATATTTATTTAAAGTATTGCAGAGGTTTGGCCTAGATGAATCTTTTATCTCCTGGGTGCAGCTGGTGTACCATAATCCCACCGCCTCAGTTGTGACTAATCGGGAGAAGTCAGTACCCATTCTTCTTTTTTTAAGTATTTTTTTTTCTCCAATTTTCAGTTATATAAAGTGTACAACAAATAAAAGCAAAATAGAACCGAAACCACAAAGAGAAAGAAAAACAAAACAAACCATGGAGCTGCAAAACAAAAGAAAAAAGTCACACATATGCATCGCTTTGTAGCTACAACATTTAACAGTCGGGTGTTACAGAGATAATACAGTACAGACTGAATGAGCAAGTACTAGTTGTTAAGATTGTCAATAAATGGGCCCCAAATGTCCAGGAATTTGTTTTGTGCACCAGCTCTGAAGAAGCGTATTTTTTCCATCTGAATAATGTTGATCATTTCATTGAGCCACTTCCTGAAACATGGAGGATTGGGGGACCTCCAGTCCAGGAGAATCATCTTTTTTGCGGCAACCATAGCCAGCAGTAGTGCCTGTCGCACCGTCAACGAATGGCTGGGAGCAGACTCTGAGTGACCAAAGAGAGCCAGTTCTGGGTCGGGGGATATGTCCAAATTATATGCTGCACCAAGCCATTGATAAACTTCACACCAAAACTTATGCAGCTGAGGACACGACCAAAAAAGGTGAGATAAGGAGCCCTCTGCACCCTTACATCTGTCACATAGTGGAGAAACTGATGGAAAGATTTTATGTAATTTAAGCTTTGAAAAATGTAAACGATGGATGACCTTGAACTGTATCAACTTGTACCTAACATTGATGGAGCATTTATGAATGCCACTTAAGGCTTCCTTCCATGTGTCTTCAGAAACCTCGAGTTGCAAATCATTTGACCAGATTTCTCTAAGATGCTGCATGGATACAATGGTGGAGAATAGCCTCACAAATCGGGATATCAGGTGCCTAGAATCAGGAGGACTCAACAACAGATCGTAGAAAGGACAGCTCGTTGGCATAGTTTCAAAGTTTGTAAGTGCACCTTTAGCATAATGCCTGATTTGAAGGTATCTAAAATGGTGGGAATTCAATAATTTAAATTTAGTTTTCAGCTGGCTGAATGAAGCAAAGTTCTTATCTATGTAGAGATCTTTCAGGGTCACAAGTCCACTTTGTCTCCAAACTGTGAAGACCTTATCCACCACAGATGTAACCTTGCCAGTAAGTTGATTTCTCACGATATTTGTGAGTTCACAAATCTCTCAAGAAACCATCTTGCTCCGCTCCCGCATTCACTGTTCGTACAGAGCCAAGTTGGTTCGGGCCAATCACGCAGCAGTATTCGTGTGTGGGGCGGGATATCCGGGTGTGAAGACGACACCAAGCGTCAGTAGATCAAAACAAACATGGCAGGAGGACAACGATCGTGTAGATGCTGCTATTAAGTCAGTTTTAGCTGAATCTCGTATCACTTCTTTGAAGGAAGAACAACGAGAGGCTCTTTGCTCATTTCTGGATGGTAAAGCTGTTTGTGCTTTTTTACCTACGGGTTTTGGTCAGAGTTTAATCTACCAATTGGCTCCGCTCGTTGTGAAGATCCCGCGATTGGCTAAAAACAAACCTGTCAGAGGCGGGACATACTGTTGCATTGTCCAATCCGTGCCTCTTTCCTCCGAACGGATTTACATGGAGCGGTCCCAGATTGATATTGTGGAGTACTATCAAGTACTACACAATTATTAATCTGGATATTGCCAGGTTACCATAGATGGTAAAAACGAATGATTGTGGCAAATAGGAGTATGCACTGACACATCTGGCAGCTTGTTGGCACTTTTTATCTGATTCAGAATTCTAAGAGAATTTTTCATTACATAATTGTCACCAATCAGTTTATGAGGGGATTCAGTCTTGGAGAAAAGTAATGCACAAAGGGAGGAGCCTTTTACAGCAGTGGCTTCAATGTTAAGCCATTGGGGGGAGTTATTAGGTACCTCAGCTGACTGAGCCTGCTGCCAATACATCAGGGCCCTGGCGTTGGCAGCCCAATAATAATTCTTAAAGATGGGGAGGCCGAATCCTCCTTCCTTTGCAGGTTTCTGCAGATGTGCCTTGGATATTCTAGGTGGCTTATAACCCCAGACAAATGGAAGAATTATTGAATCAAGTTGTTTGAAAAATTTTGAGGTGAGAAAAAGTGGCAGGTTTTGAAACAAATATAAGAACCTAGGGAGAGCCACCATTTTGATTGCATTAATACGCCCTAACATGGATAGTGGCAAGATTCTCCATTTCTCTATATTATTCTTGAGCTTGAGAATCATGTCAGCATAGTTGAGTTTAAATAGATGCTTGGGATTTTGAGATATTTTAAGCCCAAGATATGTAAAATGATCCTTTACAATTGCAAAAGGTAAGGTGTCAAGAAAATGTTGATCTAAACCACTTGTTAAGGGCATAAATTCACTTTTTCCCCAGTTAATTGTGTACCCAGATAGTTTGCCGAAGCACCTAATTAAGTCCAGTAAATAAGGAATAGAGACAACAGGATCCCCAAGATATAATAACGCATCATCCGTGTAAAGCCCTATACGGCTTTCCACACCCCTTATCTTAATACCCTGAATGAAAGGATGACTCCTGATCCGTATTGCAAGGGGCTCCAGAGCCATATCGAATAGAAGAGGTGACAAAGGGTCACCCTGTCTTACTCCGCGATGTAGCCTGAAGGACCTAGATCTGTCACTGTTGGTGAGGATAGAGGAATTAGGACAGAGATACAGCATCTTAACCCAGTTTATAAAAGCATCCCCAACTCCAAATCTTCTAAGCGATTCAAACATAAAGGGCCATTCTATTTGGTCAAAGGCTTTGGCTGCGTCCAAGGCCAAGATCGCTGCTCTAGGGTTATCTGAATGGTCGGTATAAAAGTTGTTTAGTAACCTCCGCACATTACAAAAAGAAAACTTATCTGGAATAAACCCTGTTTGATCTGGGTGTATGACTGAAGAAATATGCCTCCCCAGACGGTTGGCTAAGACTTTGGTGATGGATTTTTGGTCAAAATTGAGAAGAGCGATGGACCTATAGCTTCCGGGATCTGTGTCCTCCTTGCCCTTTTTTAAAAGAAGACATATATTTGCTTCATATAGCGATGGTGGAAATGTTTTGTTTACAGTGGAATCCTTTATCAACCTAATCATAAGCGGGGCTAGGAATCTATGGAATGTCTTATAAAATTTGCAGCCAAATCCATCCGGACCGGCTGTCTTGCCCGAGGGAAATGATTTGATTGCCTCAACTAGCTCAGCTTCGGTGAAGTCTGAGTCAAGCTCCAGTCTGGATGACTCATCTAATGTTGGTAAATTGAGGGAGTCAAAAAAATTGTCTCTATCCTCATTGGAGGCAGTAGAGTTAGCTGTATATAACTCTGAATAGAAATCTTTGAAACATGAGTTTATTTGTTTAGGATTTAGCAAAAATTCTCCTGTTTTAGATTTAATTTTATAAATTGCGCGATTTGCTTGAGCACCTTTCAGCTGTCTGGCCAACAGCCTCTCTGGTTTGTCTCCTAGCTCAAAGTAGTTTTGTTTGACTTTTAGTAAGAGATTACTTATGGTACCACTGAGAATTTTATTGTATTCATATTTCAAGTTCAGAATCCTATTGTAATCTTCTTGAGAGAGGGAGCTCCTATAGATCTGTTCTAAAGTTGGAAGTGTATTCTCAATTTCCACCAGGCGATGGCGCTGTTCCCTCTTTTTTGAGGCCTCAAAAGAAATTATATGACCTCTCATTACTACTTTTAGGGCCTCCCAGAGCGTTGAGTCTGAAACTTCTCCTGTATCATTGATCTCAAGGAACTCCTCAAGCCGATCAGAGATATAGTCAACAAATACTTGATCTGATAATAACCAAGGATTAAAACGCCAGCAATAGGTGCGTTTTGGTAGGTCAAGCTTTAGTTGTAATGAGACAGGGGAGTGAGCCGAAATTAAGATGTTATGATGTTTAGTATTTTCAATGTTGGAAATTAATGCTGTGACTACTAAAAAGTAGTCAATCCTTGTATAAGATTTGTGCACATGAGAAAAGTAGGAATAGTTTCTCTCTGTTGGGTGCTGCAGCCTCCATATATCGACCATGTTTCTAGACTTTGCTAGATTGTTCAATGTTTGAACAGATAGCAGTGTTACTGGCACCCGAGAGGAGAGTCTATTGAGATATGGGTCGAGGTAGCAATTAAAATCACCACCCATGATCACATTTGTGGTGCTGCCATCGGGAATTAAATCCAATATTTTGCAAAAATAATTTGGATCGTCTAAATTCGGACCGTATATATTAACAAAAGTAACAGGGAATGAGTTAATACTTCCGGTTAATAAAATATACCTGCCATTCGGATCCATGGTCGCTGAGGCAAATTGAAATGGGACATTTTTACGAAAGAGAATGGTGACACCCCTAGCGTTGGATGAAAATGGGGCTTGGTAAACTTGGGAGATCCAGTTAGCTCTCAGTCGTCTCTGTTCAGTAGCTTTTATATGGGTTTCCTGGAGAAACACTATGTCCACTTTAAGAAACTTAAGATGGGCTAGTACTTTACCTCTTTTAATAGCATGACCCAGGCAGAGCCGGCCCACGGCATAGGCGGCCTAGACCGTTGCCTAGGGCGCCATCTGGTGAGGGGGCGCCAAATGGCAGTCTCCCTCTCAGTCTTTCTTTCCTTTTTTTTTAAATTTTTTTTTATTCACTTTCTTAATGCACCATTATGTTTACTCTCAGTCTCTCAACCTATAAATAACTACAAATTTTGTGAAACTTAAAATAAAACTCGTTTTCACTAATCATGACTCACAACTCTCGCGAGTTGTGAGTCACGCATGCATCCTTTTCCATCTGATCTGCGGCGCCGCCGCCGGGGCGGCGCCCCGCGCTACTACAGCATGCTGTTGAGTTTACAAGGTGAGTGAGTGGGGGATGGGCAGCGCATCCCATCAGTTTATTGATGAGATGGTCGTCGTCGTAGCGCTGTCATTTTTGTAAACATAAAACTTTTATCATGAAAAGGCTGTCCAAGCCTTCGGGTGCTGCTTTCAGAAAGCGAAGAAGAGAAGAGGAGGAGAAACGGGCTCAAAGTCGAGGTATATATTCTTTGGATAATGACATAATTCGACCTTTCATCTGGATGTCAATTTACGATTGTGCTAACGCTAGCTAAGTCAAATGCTACTTATTATGTGCTATAACCTACCTCTATTTGTTGAAACATCATACATTCTTGCCTGTGCCAGTTTATTTAATAGAGCAGACGTTTTACCTCGTTGGTTTAGTCACTTTTGTGCATAATCCACAAATTCATGTAATGTGCAAGCATGTTTCTTTTGATCAGATGCTCTGAGAAAATATCTACAGCCACGACAGGGGCCAACTGTAGAAGCTGCTGCAGAAGAGGCAGCAAGCTCGGTCTCACAGTTACCTTCTCCTGTGGCTGTTAGTGACAGTGACAGTGAACATTGTAAGTTGAAAGGATTACTAATGTTTATGTAATAGTTTTGTTGGAGTGGTATGAGATACTCCACTGTCTATGACTTATATATGTTATTATGTTGGCTCACCAAAAAGTCAATAATCTATTATTTGGTGTTTTACACAGCATCTCAAGCATTAAGCAGAAGCACAGCAGTGATTGAGACACAACTTCAAAATGTTGATGCTGGTGAGCATTACAATAGCAAAGTAGTAGCAATGTAATTATACGTCTTATATAAGATTTGAATCAAATCCATCCACTTTATGTTTTGTATTATATAATTTTCACAAAAACAATTGAGGAAAAAAAGTAATTCTTAAAGATCTATATGTTTTTGCTTTGTACAGGAGCAGTCAGTGAAGCACCAAGCAGCAGCACTGTAATTCTTCAGACACCACCTCAAACGGTTGAACCAGGTGAGTATTATACATTTTGTATTATATATAGGAATATACATTCATTCTATTTTATATATATATATATATATATATATATATATATATATATATATATATATATATATATAAACTCGTGAGAAAAGCATACACAATTACTTAAACAATCAATACATCATGTTATGGTCATTTGTTGGCAAATAAAAGAAAGAGTAAAAAAAAAAATCTTGGTGTTCTTCAAAAATATGGTACAATTTAGTGTTTTAGTTTGTTGCTCACTGTGTGCATTATCTTTATTTAATGCCAGAATGCAAATTATGCATACTTATCATACTTTGAAAAACAAATATATTTTCTGCATTTTATAGAAATATTTGAATCACAGTAAAAAAATAAATAAATAAAATTTATTTGTCCTGTCATTGACATCTTGTGTATTTTAATCTCTTACAGAAGGACCCAGCACCAGCAGTCTCAATACAATCCGCCAGCCTACAGGCGCTCCATCAACATCAACAGATGTATGTGAGCCCATCTCAGCAGCCCCCATTGATCCCGCTGATTGGCCACCCAACTTGTCTGATTCAGAGAGGACTGAATTGGTTAGTCGAGGACCACCTGTAATAAGGTCAGACTTCTCGTTCCCCAAAAAACAGGATGGAAGAAGTTGCCATCACCGCCATTTCTTCAGACTGTTGACCAATGGGGAAAAAATCAAAAGGTCATGGCTCATGTATTCAAAAAAGAAAGATAGTTTGTACTGTTTCTGCTGCAAGCTCTTCTCACAGAAGACTTTTAAACTTAGCAAGGATGGCACTGATGACTGGAAAAACTGTGGTGACATACTTAAAACACATGAAAACAGTAAAGAACACACAAATAACATGGGAAGCTGGAGAGAACTTGAAAGTCGTTCAAAAAAGGGTCAAACAATTGACAATATTGAGATGGCCATAATACATGCTGAAAGGAGGAGATGGCGGGAAGTTCTCACCAGACTTGTGGCAATTATTAAGTCACTGGCAGAGAGAAATATTGCACTCAGGGGTTCCACAGACCAACTTAATCAGCCAAACAATGGAAATTTCCTTAAGGAAGTGGAGTTAATGGCTCAGTTTGATCCTGTGCTGAAAGAGCACATTATTAAGATTGAAGGAGGAGCCAGTCACACAACCTACCTGGGGAAGACCATTCAAAATGAACTGATTGACTGCCTTAGTGAAAGGATTTTGCATGCCATTGTAAAGGAAATCAATGAGTCCAAATATTACGCAATCATTTTAGACTGCACACCTGATGTGAGCCATGTGGAGCAATTATCAGTTATAATTCGCATTGTCTCTGTTGAAGGCACTCCACAGATTAAAGAACATTTTCTGGGGTTTCTAGAGGCAGAGGAAACAACAGGAGAAGGCCTCTCAGCCCTCATTCTTAAGAAATTACTACAACTTAATATCCCATTTGATGACTGCAGAGGGCAATCATATGACAATGGAGCAAACATGAAGGGCAAAAATAAGGGAGTCCAAGCTAGACTGCTCCAGGTCAACCCGAGGGCTTTATTTGTGCCATGTGGAGCACACACTGTGAACTTGGTTGTCTCTGATGCAGCAAAAAGCTCTGCTGAAGCCACATGTTACTTTGGCTACCTGCAGAAACTCTTTAATCTGTTTTCTGCTTCCACTCAGAGGTGGGCAACTTTAAAAGAGCATGTGGACATAACAGTGAAGTCCTGGGCAGACACAAGGTGGGAGAGCAGAATCAACAGTGTGGCGGCTGTTAGATTCCAGGCTGGAAAAGTCAGAGATGCGCTTTTAGAAGTCCGTAACGCTGCTTCAGATCCAACTATAAAGATTGAATCACAGTCTTTGGCAGAAGAAATTGGGTCATACCGGTTTTGTATTTGCACTGTGGTATGGTTTGAAATTCTCTCCAAAATACAGATAGTGAACAAACATCTTCAGTCTCAGACCATGCAGTTGGATGTAGCTGTTGACCTTCTTGAGAAAGCTGAAGCGTCCCTTGCCAGCTACAGAAACACTGGCTTTGATGAAGCCCTAAAATCTGCCAAAGAGATGTGCGAGAACATGAATGTAGTTGCTGCCCTCAAAGAGAAAAGACTCAGAACTACAAAACAACAGTTCTCTTACGAAGCCCCAGATGAACCTCAGACAGATGCCTTGAAGAAAATGGAGGTTTCATTCTTCAACACCATTGTGGATGTGGCCATTTCATCCTTGAGGGAAAGAACTGGAATGATGAGTGATGTAGCTGATAAATTCAGAGTCCTCATCAACTTTCCCAAACTGAACGCAGAAGACCTTGAGAAACAAGCAAAAGATCTGTGTCAAACCCTTTCCTTTGGAGAGAAAAGTGACCTGAACATTGAAGAATTAATCATGGAACTGCAGTCTTTCCCAAAATGGCCAAAGCAAAACATGACAGCCTTTGAACTTCTTGTTTTTCTGGAGGAGAAAGGCCTGAAAGAGGTTTTTCCAAACATGTGGGTGGCACTGAGAATTGCTGTCACTACCCCTGTGACAGTTGCATCAGCAGAAAGAAGCTTCTCCAAACTGAAGCTCATCAAAAATTACCTGAGGTCCACCATGTCACAGGAGCGACTTAATGGGCTGGCAGTGATGAGTATTAATAGAGAAATATCCAGACAGATTTCGTATGATGCAACCATAGATGCCTTTGCTGCACGCAAGTCAAGACGTGTGAAGTTTTAGACAAAAACACTTGACAAACAGAAGAGTTTTGTTAGTTCATTTTTGCTATTTATTTTTTACATTATTTATTTTAATTATTACATTGTAAATAATTATTATGGTGAGAATAGAAAAAAACAGCTGTTTTCCACAGATTTTTGAATTTGCACTAAGGCCTGTTCCCAGACAGAACGTTTAATGTTTGGAAGTTTGTTTGCTTTTTTGTTTTGTTTTTGTACATTTTGAGATATGTTTACTTCGTAGTTCAAGAATTTGCATTAGCACTTCCAGTTGTTTTCTTTTTCACAATTGGAACAGAGTCAAGTGTTGTGGCATTACCTAATGTGTATTACAACTGTGAGTGTAAAGTTTAAAGTAATTTTGATATTGCACTGTTTTGCATTATTTGTGGATTTGCACTGTTGCACTTCTTTTATCCCAGAAAACTTGAAAGTTTTGTGTATTATAATTTTATAAAGCAATGTTCTTATTATTCAAGAAGTATCATGTTTTTTTTTTAAACATTTAAAACTCAACAGTAAGTATATTGTTTTTACCCCTACCTCGATTTTGATTCCTTGAAGACTCATTTTGTCGGAAATATGAGGCTTTTTCGTAACTTCCTAAAACCTCCTTGGTTTAAAAGATTGGTAACTGTACTTACCCTCTGTCGCCACACGATGGCAGCCAAGGACAGGCAATTTCCAGAGATAAGCTCACAAACAAACAGGCGACCTTTCACCCAGTAACGAGGCATAAGCTGCTGCGGCAATTAAGAGAAAAAAAAACACGGAGGAAGGCAATCTTTTAGGAGAACAGTGAACAGGGAGAAGAGGCTCTGCTGTTTGTGACGTAGAAGCAACAGACAGCTCGTTTTTCTCAGGTCTGGGAGGGGCTGCTAGTTGAGCAGCAGAAACAGGAAAAGCACAAACAAACGGGGACAAAAAAAAAACACTTTGGGGGTGTTTTTGAAGAGGAAATAACAGTATGACATGGTTAAAACCTACAAAAAGTGGATTTTGCATGATATAGCTCCTATTGTTATGATTATGTTAACAAATTAAAGCAGGTCTTTAGTGTAGACACCTCTGCTGAATCTCTGCGCAGAGATTTATGGGAAAGTGTATTGGATTCGAAGGGGGGGGGGGGCGCCGTATTACTATTTTGCCTAGGGTGCCTGTGAACCTAGGGCCGGCCCTGGACCCAGGCCACGTACATTCCAAGAAATCAATGAAATAGTACTCATGTCTGACTGATTTGCAGTATTAGGTACTGACATTAATAATATATATGCAGAAAAACATTCTGAAACACCCAATGAGCGATATTAATATTGACAAACAAATAAAATTAGTTTGGCAGCTCCAAAAAACATAAAACAACTCTGAAATATCCCACACCCCTCCCCACTGACACTTCCCCAAACAAAGCATCTCTTCCCCCATTTTCTTACAGAAGGACACCGGGCGAATGGCTTAAAACCGAAACACAAGTCTAACTATCTAAGCAGTCAACTAAACAAACCGACTGCCCCTCTTCTGTTCACACAACAAGATGTGGGACTTAGCCCATGAAGCATTACCGTCTAATGGTTATGATTCATAGTCTGCTGTAGAGTCTGCATGTAATAAAGAAATAGACACAGTCAACATACCAGACCACATCTAGTCGCCTCCAGTGACCTGCTGCAGGTTGTCGAGACACTTCTTTGCGTCCCCGGGAGAGGTGAATATCTTCTGGAGCCCATTGTGCTGCAGGTGAAGCTTGGCAGGAAAGCACAGGCTGTGCTTGACTTTCAGCTCCCACAGCGTTGCCATAACATCACAGAACCCACGCCGCTGCTCCATCACCTCACTTGTATAATCCAGGAAGACGAAGACCTTGTGCTCGCCGTACTTGAGAGATTGTTGATGAGCCAGCTGTAGTATCTTCTCCTTGTCTTGAAAGAGATGGACCAGCGCTATGATGGTGCAGGGTCTAGAAGCGGGTCCAGGACCTCCTCCAGCTGGTTTGGGCAGTAGTGTGCGGTGGGCACGATCGATGATCACTGGTTTTGGGAAGTTGGTATCACCCAGTAGTTTAGGAATAAGAGAGCATACAAACTCTGTCGGATTCCCTTTCTCCTCTCCTTCAGGAATCCCAATGAATTTGACGTTATTCCACCTTGAGCGACCCTCCAGTTCGTTAGCTTTGGTTCTGAGGGAGGCATTTTCCTTACGGAGCTCAGCGATGGCAGCCTCTACAGCCGTTAGACGCATCCCATGATCCGTGACCGTGACATCTACATCATCCAGCCGGCCCACCAAAGTGCTCTGTGCAGACTGTAGAGAAGTGAACCTCTCCTCCAGAAGATCGAATCGGGAGTTGATAGTCCCAAGTATAGTATCTTGTACGTTTTTCAATGCTTCTTCCATCTGATGGACGTGTATATGTTCTGGTGCAGGATCGCTGACATTAGCCGTAGCCGCGCCGCTAGCCAGCTTGAGCAAGTTGGGTTTCAGCTTATCTTTCTTCTCAGCTTTCGATTTGTCCGGCATTCCTTGATCACAAAAGGACTTGTGTAGATGTAAAAACAAGATACTAGGTCTATACTCGAGCAGACACAGTTAAAGACGGTAAAATAAGCAGATAAAAGTTGAACAGAGAGGAGCTCTGGAAAACACGTCCTACACCATCCGCGCTCACTAGCGCCCCCCAGTACCCATTCTTCTTGAGAGGGCACCAGCCAAGGTGTCCATTGTCACCGTTATTATTTGTGCTCGCCATTGAACCTCTGGCCATGTGTATTAGAGAAAGCCCATTGATTAAACCAATTCATATAGGTGGAGTTGACCATAAAATATCACTCTATGCTGATGATATCGCCATTTTTGTGTCTGACCCCGAACAGTCTGTTCCTCATCTACTTAATTTGATAAACTGTTTTGGAGCTGTTTCGGGGTATACCATAAACTGGCAGAAAAGTGATTTAGTTGCACTAGGGTCTGCCTTGGATCCTACATTTGTGGCCTGAACTCAATTTAATACTTCAAAGACTGTAAAATATCTTGGAATAAAAATTACAAAGAATCCTAAGTCATTATTTAAGCAGAATTTTACTGAGAGATTAAATGCATTGAAATATAATATAGAAAAATGGAGAACTTATCAATGATTGGACGGATAAATTCGGTGAAAATGGTTTCTTTGCCAAGATTCTTGTATTTGTTTCAGAATATTCCGGTATGCATATCAAGGTCATATTTTAAACAGATTGACTCGATTATTTTAAATTTTATTTGGGGATATAAAGCTCACAGAATATTGAAGCAGCATCTACAAAAACCAAAGAATGGTGGTGGCCTAAGCCTTCCGTGTTTTTTATATTATTACTGGGCTGCTAATTTAAGATCAATGGCATATTGGCAAATGAATCCTGCTTTGGATCCAACAGTTGTACTTCCCTCCTGGTTAGCAATCGAGCACAGTTTAACTTCAAAAACATCTCTTGGGGCAATTCTGTTCTCTTCGCCAAGACCAGCAGCCATACGCAAAGGAGAACATTTTATCTTGGCTAACTGCCAAAAAATCTGGACACAAATTAGGAAATTCTGTGAACTTCCAAATTCATTTGTACATGCTCCCATATGGCATAATCATGCTTTCTCTCCCTCATTTACAGATATAGTTTTTAAAGAATGGACCCGTCTAGGTATCAAAACTGTATAAGATCTTTATATTAACAAGAGGCTCTGCTCATTTGACCAATTACAAGCAAAATACTCTTTGCCTAAAAGTCACTTTTTTCATTTTTTACAGGTTAGAAATTACATAAAATAGAACTTTTCATCTCCCCGAGGAAATTCCACTATCTAAAATTTTACTGGGTTCCCCAGAAGCCAAAGGTCTAATATCAATGTTTGTTAAACTATTTCTACAAAAAATCTCTCAACCTGCAATGGCGATCAAGCAATTGTGGGAAGAGGATCTCAACATAGTCATTACGGATGATATTTGGAGACAGTCATTAATCAACCTTCATCACTGTTCCATCAACACGAGGCTGCAATTAATTCAATTTAAGGTCATACACCAGTCTTCCCCTCTCTGTGACAGATGCAAGGTTGCTTACTGTACACTTGCACATCAATTCTGGTTATGTCCGACTCTCCAAAGTTTCTGGTGGTCAATATTTAGGTGGTATTCAAATGTATTTAATATAAACCTGGATCCTGACCCTGAGACCGTCTTATTTGGTTACTCTACTGTCATGGAAAATCTGGACTATAAATTAAACTCTGTGTTAGCATATGGCATGGTCATTGCCAAACGATGTATCTTGAAGCTTTGGAAATCAGACTCTCCTCCTCCTGGCCAAGCTCACATCCATCATGGACAACAGCTCCCACCCACTGCACCGGACTGTAGTGGAGCTGAGCAGCTCCTTTAGCACGAGACTCAGACACCCTCAGTGCAAGAAGGAGCGCTACCACAGGTCCTTCATCCCCACTGCCATCAGACTGTAGAACACTACTGTGTAGTTGTTATTATGTGCAATGTTTATTATCTTGTACTTGCACCTTTCGTGACTTTTTGCACTCTGTTTTTGTTCCTAAGAGCCCTGTAACAGTAAATTTCTCCTTTGTGAGATCAATAAAGTCTATCTTATCTTATCTTATCTTATCTTATCTTATCTTATCTTATCTTATCTTATCTTATCTTATCCTTTTGAATTGTGGCTCCGTGAATTTACCGGAATTTTACACATTGAAAAACTGAGGTATGAGGTGTCAGGTAATTTCCAACAATTTTATTCAGTATGGAGGCCAATATTAGAATATTTAACACTATAGTTGACCCCTAAATGTATAAGCAATTCTAACTAGATAGTATAGGCTGGAAGGACTGGTGCTTTGTTACATAATATTTTTGGTACCCTGTTGTGAGTCTTCTTTGTAATGGTAAATGGACTTGCTCTTATATAGCGCTTTTCTACTCATCAGAGTACTGAAAGCGCTTTTACAACAATTGCTCCCATTCACCCACACACACACACATTCACACACTAATGTGCAGGTTGCTAATCAACCTGCACATCAGTCAGTATACATTCATACACCAGTGGAACAGTCACTGGTAGGCAATTCAGGGTTCAGAATCTTGCCCAAGGAAACTTCGGCATGCAGCACATGACTAGGCGAGAGCGGGAATCGAACCGCCGACCCTTCGATCATTGGACGACCCGCTCTACCACCTGATCCACAGCCGGGGCTTTTTTGGTTGTTTTTGTTTTGTTTTGTTTATTTTGCTTGTTTGGGGTTTTTTTGGTTTGTGTATTTGTTTGTTTGTTTTTCCTTTTTCTTTAAAGGCCATTTTTTTGCCATCTATAAGTAATTGACATGTCAACAGTTTAGTAATGACTGGCATTGTCTTTATTTGCTCGCAATATGCCTTGTATATATTGTGAAAAATAAAAAATATATATATTAAAAAAGAGGATTGGTTCAGGCTTCTGATCAGTCCAGAGCCTCAAATAAAACAGTTTAATAGGATGCAGCTTCATGGCTTCAGGCTGGATGGAGAATAGAACATCTGGAGAACTTAGGACTGAAATAACTCAATGCAGCAGATATGAGGGGTTTCTGGTTTTGGGCAGTTTGTGAAGCAACTTTCTCTCAACAACCATCTTCAGGAGCTCAGTTCTCACCTTCTTGACGTCTCGGACCACGAAGTGCAGCGTGTTGGCTGGTCCAAGCTTCTGCAGAAACAAACCACAGAGGAGATGGAGGTGAAGATGAAGGTCTGCTGTGATCCCTTACTGTTTGCCCACACATTAACAGACTGATTAGTGGCTGGACAGCAGAGAGCAGTAATCTGATGATAGTGTGTTGTTTTAGAGCTTCGTGTCGGAGCAGCAGATTAAGATCAGCGGCAGCAGAAGAAGCAGCTGAAACTAAACTAACGCTAAACTGCAGATCCCTGAGAACATGGAGATTAAAGCTGAGAGCTTTTGTTCTGCTCAGATTCATCAGATTCATCCAGAGACATTCAGGTTCATCCTGTGAGGAGCAAGAATGTGTTTCCACCTTAAAGACTCCACACAAAATTTCAGGAGAACTGCTCAAGGTGGTGCAGTTCACCTGAGATGAAGGTCCTGAACCTTCCAGCTGAGAAGATCTACAGCAGTCAGCCTCAAGTTCAGCTCACTGGAGTGTTTACAGAGCAGATATCTCTAAAAGTTCAGCTTCCCCAGGTCTAAGGTTCATCCATCCATCCTCTATTCACCGCTTTATCCTCACTGGGGTCATGGGGGGTGCTGGAGTCCATCCCAGCTGACTCGGGTGAAGGCAGGGGACACCCTGGACAGGTCACCAGTCTGTCACAGGGCTACATATACAGACACACAATCACACTCGAGGTCTAAGGTTGTTATTATTATTATTATTATTATTATACATAAATGTTTTAATCTTTATTACTAAATAATTTTGTGAGATGTGTTCACACATTACTGATGCTGAATGTATTTTAATTATTAATTACGCATTATTTATATCTTATAGTTGAACCCAAACATGATCTCCAGTTTAACATTAATGTGTGATTTTCAGTTCATGGCTGTTTAGAGTTTAAACTTTTAGTCTGAAAGTTTCTAGAGGAGTAGTTTGTTGGATCATGACGAGAAGCATCATTTGAAGATTGAACTCTGTAGACCTGCTGGATCCTGAACATCCAGAACATCTGATAGATGATTCATCTTGTTAATCTTCCTCTGAATTCCCTTGAACTGTCTCTGGGTGATGGTTAGTATCAGATTCTCAGAAACTTTCTGGGTTTATTGACCTTCTCTCCAGGTATGAAGGATGTTTATCATCAGAGTTCTCTGAAGGTCTGCTGAATCAGATGTTTCTGTTAGTGAAACTTCTGCAGCTGATTTTTGATTATTCCTGTTTGTGTTATATTGATTTCTGGATCTTTTATTGAAGTGGAGCTGATAGAGACTCTGCAGCAGAAGAAACCTCTTTAATGAGACTCTGAATCCTCCTTCATGTTCCACCAACACAGAACTTGTAGCACATTTAGAAGAACACAGCTGTCGTGTCCAGATGTTACCGGCAGGGGATGATAGTGCTCCACACGGCAGGAACTACGCCTTCATCCTCCTCATCTTCCTCATCCTCCTCATCCTCACCGTGTTGTAGAGCTCTTCCAGCCGAGGGATGGTCAGAAAGTGATGGATGTTCACTCCATTCTCAATCAGCAGCTTCACAAAGTCGACCCGGTCCAACACCAGAGCGTCCATCATCGCCTGTTCCAGAGAGTTCACCTGTTGGCCAGAACACACCTTCATCATCATCATCAACATCAACATCATCATCATCTCTGATGTCTGAACTCAGTTTTCGATTGTTTTTGTTGTTTCTGTAATAATGTTTTTTATCCTGTTATCTTTGGCAGTGGTTCTGATTCTGGTTCTGGTTCTGGTTCCTCACCCAGCTGAGCAGCTCCAGTTTCCGAGGGTCGGTCTCTTCAGGTGGTTCTGGTTTGGCTTTGCCCCCTTTGCCCTTCTTGCCCCGAGCTTTTCCTTTCCCTGCTGCCCCTCCTGCCGCTGGACGCTGGGCCGCCGGGCTTTTAGGACGATCAGCAGGTGAGATACTGACAGGCTGGGAGAGACATAATCAATCAGAGTTATTGTTCACAGGATCAATAATCTACACACAGATACAGCTGAGAGTCTATTAGAACCAACAGCAGGGACATCTCACAGATGACGTCTACAGAATGATGGACTAATGGATGGATTGATTGATTGATTGATTGACGGATGGACTGATGGACTGACTGACTCACTGACTGATTGATTGATTGATTGACTGATTGATTGATTGATTGATTGATTAATTGATTGAAGGACTGATGGACTGACAGATGCTCCACAGTGAACTCACAGGCCAGTGGTGTCCGTACACGAAGATCTGACTGCGAGCAATGTCCACTCTGTTCCAGGCCAGAGCCAAACTCAGCTGATCAGATGCCGACGCATTTGTACCTGAAACCAAGCAACAATATCAACAACAACTTAAACAACATCATCATTAACAACAGCAAAAGTATAAACATCATCATCAACATCTCCAACATCATCATCATCGCCATCAACATCATGATCAACATCATCGTCATCAATATCAACATCAACATCATCGTCATCAATATCAACAACATCTACATCATCATCAGCATCATCATTAACATCATCAAGAGCAACATCATCAAGATCAACAACATCTACATCATCATCAACATCATCATTTAAACCCGTCACTAGCTCGATCTAATAGTCCAATACATGCAAAACAACCACAATCAGCTAAAGTCATGCAGGATTATATGAAAGATTTTGGACTAGAAGATGTCTGGAGACTCAAAAACCCAACAAAGAGGGACGATACTTTTTTCTCTCAGGTGCACCAAACATTTTCAAGAATTGACTTTTTCCTCTCAAATAACTCTATCGCACACAAAGCTACTACTAAAATTCACCCAATCATTATCAGCGACCACGCACCAATATCTCTCAGCCTGCAGACAGATTCCATCCCTAAACCTCCTCTGACTTGGCAGCAAAACATCTCTCTACTCGAAGACCATGAATTTGATCGAATAATAAGAAGTGAGTGGGCAGACTTTCTAAAAAACAATGACTCCAATGATGTATCTCCATCTTTACTTTGGGAAACTGGAAAAGCCGTAATCAGAGGCAAAATAACATCGTACTCCTCTTACAAGAAAAAAGGATCAACAACTACAGGAAGAAACTCAGGAAAAAAATTGAAGAACTTACAGAGAACTATGCAATAAATCCAAGTGATCAGTTATGGTCTGAACTACAAAATGTTAAACTAAAACTCGATAATATCTTATCAAAGAAAACAGAGTTCTTATTACAACAGCTGAGATATAATGATTTTGAACACAACAATAAAACAGGAAAATTTCTTGCGAACCAACTCCAGCGCAATAAAAAAAAATCCTTCATAACAGCAATTCAGGATCCCTCAGGAAAATACACTCAGTCACCCCAGGAAATTAATCAGACTTTCTATAACTATTACAGAAGTTTATACTCATCAACAGTTAACCCAAACGAAGAAGATATTCATAACTTTCTTGACAATCTAAACTTGCCCGAATTAACATCAGATTACAGAGACACACTAGATGCTCCATTGTCTATCAAAGAGTTACAGTGTGCATTAGACAGTATGCCAGCAGGCAAGGCACCTGGTCCTGATGGCTTCCCTGCTGAATTTCTTAAACAATTCTGGTCAATGTTAGCACCCCTTTTCTTCAGGACAGTGACAGAGATTAAAAATAATGGTTATATAAGTTCACATATGAATACAGCTGCAATTAAATTATTATTGAAACCAGACAAAGATCCTACACTTCCCTCCAGCTATCGACCTCTGTCACTAATCAACACTGATATGAAAATTATCTCTAAAGCACTCGCCTCTAGGTTGGAGAAAATTATCCCGTCAATGATCCACCATGATCAAACTGGTTTCATAAATGGCCGACACTCCACCAACAATATCAGAAGACTTCTTAATCTAATCTCTCTGACACAACACCACAACAAAGAAGCTATCGTTACATCACTGGATGCAGAAAAAGCCTTTGACAAAGTTAACTGGTCCTTTCTCTTCGCTGTGCTCCGCAAATTTGGCTTCGGAGACTCTTTTATCCAGTGGATATCAGCTCTGTACAACTCACCCAAGGCTACAGTCACCACGAATAGAATCACTTCACAAAGTTTCAGTTTGCAAAGGGGAACGAGACAAGGATGCCCACTCTCTCCTTTATTGTTTGCGATCTTTATCGAACCATTAGCAGCAGCTGTACGTCAGAGCACTGATATCAAAGGTATATGTGCTCTGGAGACTGAACACAGAATTAACCTATACGCAGATGACATTTTACTTTACCTACAAGAACCCAAAACCTCAGTGAAGGAAGTATTTAACCTCATTACAACCTTCTCATGTCTTTCAGACTACTCCATCAACTGGTCAAAATCAATCATATTACCTTTAACAGAAAATTCATGGAATCCCACAGTCCAAACCTCGAATTATTCTATTCCTACTGGCAACATCAGATATCTGGGCATAAATATTTCCTCCAAACTCTCAGAGCTAGTTCACCTGAACTACACCCCACTTTTGGACAAAGTCTGTGATGATCTAAGGCGATGGAATAACCTCACCATCTCCCTTTTGGGACGAATAGCTACAGTTAAAATGAAAATATTACCTAAAATCAACTACCTCTTTTCCATGATTCCGTTTAAACCCACATCAAAGTGGTTTCAATCGTTAGACTCTGCCATTGGTAAATTCTATTCAAAGAACAAAAAGGCTAAAATCAGTCTGGCCACCCTCCAGAGGAATAAATCAGAAGGGGGACTGGGAGCCCCCAACTTCATGTATTATTACTTAGCCAACCAACTTCAGTATATCACCAAATGGATTCACCCACATGTAGAATATAACTCCTGGCTGGAACTAGAACAGTTAGATTGTAACCAGATCAATATCTCTGACCTGCCCTTTATCACTTCTGCCCTTAAACATCACTCCTGCTTCAAGAACCCAATGATTGCCTCCACCTTGTCTGCTTGGTGGAAAACATTGGAGGTCACAGGCTCCCAATTAAAACCCAGCATACTGTCCCCAATCTGGCACAACCTTGATTCTGCAAACAATAAAAGCTCTTTATTGCAGAGAGAGGAGTCACCCACCTCCATCACCTTTTTGATGATAACATATTTAGGACATATACAAACTTATTCCAAACATTTGAAATAAGAAATGGAAACTTCCTCCACTACCTACAGGTAAAGAAGACGCACAGAACACATTTCACTGGAGAGAATGTCTGCTACCCGGAAAAAACAATTGGACTCATTTAAAGAAAAATGGTCTCCATTTATTAATCAATTAAATATTAATCTATAGCTCCTGCTTGTATGTGGGCGTATGCCACTGCCCCATAAAAAAATTGTAATACCTGTTCTGTCTGTGCATATGGTCTAACTTTCCTCTGCGTTATTTCACATTATTAACACTCCAACTCTCAAAGATTGATAGCACCATGGACTTCAAGGCCGTGTGCATGCACTGGTGGTGTCCTTTTCCTATGGTTCTCCCCCTTTGAGCTCTGGGTCTGCTGGGTCTGCATGCTCTCCCTGGACCTCGGGAGTGTTGGTGGCTGATCTCTTCTGAGGCACCTGGCTGGTCCTGGGGCTTGGGGTGGGTCGGCCCCTCCGTTGTTCCCTGTCCCTTCCTGCTCTGCTTCCTCCTCCTCCCTCCTCTCCTGCCTGCCCGCTCCTCCTCGCCCCTCTCCCTCTCCTGGGGGGGCCTGTGGCCCTCTGCGGTCGGGGGGTCTGGCGTGGGGGCTGGGTGGTCTCTCTGGAGGGGTGACTCTGGCTCATCTGGGCACAGGCCTTGATCCTGGCCTGCATGCCGCCACTGTAGTCCAGTTTCTGCTGGCTGGGGGCCTCCATCCGGGCCTGGTGCTGTCCTGGGGTGTGGTGTGGTGGGGTGGGGTGGGTGGGGTCTTGGGGGCACTGCGGGGTGGGCGCCCTGCATCCTTGGCGTGCCGGCTCCTGGGTGGGTGTGGCGGCTTGTGGCCCTCACTTCCTTGTGGCGCGACCTGGTCCCCCCGTTCAGGGTGGGGTACTGTGTGCAGCTGGCCGGTGTTGGGGCTATGGTGCCTGCCAGGGCGCTGCTCTGATCTGCAGCTCCCGGGGGTTGTTGTGCTGGCTGGGCCAGTTGGTTCGTGTGGGCCCTCCCTGGTCCCTTGCCTCTTGGCTCTGGGGGCCCTCTGCATCAGTAATTCAATTTTCAATTCAATTTAATTCAATTTTATTTATATAGCGCCAATTACAGTCAAATTGTCTCGAGACGCTTTAACAGAACCCATGTGCCTGACCCAGAGCAAGCCAAAAGCGACAGTGCAAGGAAAACACCGTTTTTAACAGGGAAAAAAAACCTCAAGCAGAACCCGGCTCTAATGTGAGGGGACCCATCTGCTGCTGGCTGGGCGGATTGAGAAGGACAGAAGAGGTGAGAGGTAGAGGTAGAGGGTTAGAGGTAGAGGGGTAGAGGGATAGAGGTAGAGGGTTACAGGCAGAGGGTTACAGGTGGAGGCAGAGGGATAGAGGTAGAGGGTTACAGGTCGAGGTTACAGGTGGAGGTTACAGGTGGAGGTAGAGGGTTACAGGTAGAGGGTTACAGGTAGAGGGTTACAGGTGGAGGTAGACGGATAGAGGTAGAGGATAGAGATAGAGAGGTAGGGGGGGACCACAAGGACCATAAAACACACAGTTTAATACATGCATGATAAGACAGATGATACATGCAAAGTACAACTAACATGGAAACTAATTATAGTTTACTGCTATGCGTGCGGCTCTGACATTAAATATACTACTATATAACTGGTGGTAAATTCATATGTAGATGAGCAAATCAAGTAATAGTAAGGGCAATGCAGAGTAGATGGTGGAATGGGCAGCTGGAAGCAGTGGGATGGAGGATGGTCAGCAGCAGCAGCATCCCACAGATGGGAGACTAGGCCAGTTGGTGGGAGACAACCACAGATCTGGAGCATCCAGCTCTGGACCAGGGACACTCGGAGAAAGGACACAGGGAGAACAGAGTGAGTGTAATGCAATAATGGTATATATAGTAAACATAGGTAGTTAGAGAAGGGCTCAGTGCATCCAGAGAGGTCCCCCAGCAACCTAGGCCTATAGCAGCATAACTAGGGCAAACTTAAGGGACGTCATAGGGGAAGTCAGTTGTGCAAATGAAAACACCAGCTCACCCCGTCAGGGTCCCCCAGTCAGCCCTAACTTAAGCTTTGTCAAAAGGAAGGTTTTAAGCCTGGTCTTAAAAATAGAGAGGGTGTCCGCCTCCGGAACCCAAACTGGGAGCTGGTTCCACAGGAGAGGAGCTATACTGAAGGCTCTCCTCCCATTCTACTTTTAGAGATTCTAGGAACAACAGTAAACCTGCAGTCTGAGAGCGAAGGGTTCTGCTAGGATAATATGGTACTATCAGGTCTTTAAGATATGATGGAGATTGGTTGTTAGAGCTTTATATGTCAGAAGAAGGATTTTGAATTCTATTCTAAATTTAACAGGAAGCCAATGAAGAGAACCAGTATAGGAGAAATATGATCTCTCTTGCTAACTCCCATCAGTACTCTGGCTGCAGCATTTTGGATCAGCTGTAGATTTTCAGAGAGCTTTGGGACAACCTGAATAATAAGGAATTACAGTAGTCAAGCCCTCGAAGTTAACAAATGCATGGACTAGTTTTTCTGA